>NC_088340.1:30970000-31122500 GCF_036884655.1 Musa acuminata AAA Group
CTAACTCAGTGAATTATTATCTTTGTAATAATTCACTCGACTCATCGACTACGAATGTACTAGGCCACTATACCGTAGTCTTCAGACGATACAGGGGAATCCAATCCATTGGACCTATCTATCCTCAGTTACCGTGTACCTATAATCCCTCGTCCATCTAATATCTCATAGACCGTATATCGAGCATGGTACTGTCAGACCCATACGGTTTCTACTCGAGTCTCGCTCTAATTGGATTCTCCTGGAGAACTCTTTCTCTCTTAACCCAAATGACCCTGGCCAGGGATTTGTCTGAGCAAGAACATATGGGATATTCTTCTTATGATGCCGAGAGTGGATAATCCTCTATCGACACTCAATAGCCCTCGTAAGGTCGACTACCACTCCCAATGACTAGCTATACTAGATCTGGAACAACCAAACCCATAATTCTGGTATCAAAGAGTGGAGCACTCATACAAGACATCCTTGGTGTCTCAAGTCTAAGGACCAGATACACCACTAGGACTACGGAATCGCTGTTTGACAATAAGGCATCATCAACCATCCAACATTCCGTAAGCGGATTAATCAGTGAACTCATTCTCCAATGAGCACCTGTATTGTATCCCTAGTGTCCCTACACGAGCAGCTATGAGACCAACTGCATCCATCATATGGACGAGTATACAACACACTAGTTTATCCGGTTATCACGATGTCCCTCTCGAGTAACCTGTGACCGGGATTATTTAGGATCTATGTTTAAAGGTGAATCGATCTCATTATCATGATCTCATCACGATCTGATTCCCATTGCACAAATCCAAAGACATCACAATATATATATATATATATATATATATATATATATATATATATATATATATATATATATATATATATATGCATATATGCAATAGTTATAAAGTGATATATGCTAAAATATAATAAGCAAAAAGATTCTATGTCAAGTCACACGTGTCATTACTCACGTAATTGGCTTGCTAGGCACCTATGACTAGCAATATCCCATCCTCCTGAGAGATATGTGGGACATATTAGAGGAGAAGATGTTGAGGATATTGATCTTCAGACCTACGAGGAGGCTATTATGAGTATAGACTTCGGAAAGTGGCAAGAAGTCATGAATTCTGAGATGAATTCTATGTACTCCAACAATGTTTGGAACCTAGTTGATGCGTCCGAAGGTATTGTACCCATCAGTTGCAAGTGGATCTTTAAGAAAAAGATCGGAGTAGATAGAAAGGTAGAGACATATAAAGCAAGGCTAATGGCTAAAGGGTATCGTCAAAGGCAAGTTATTAACTATGACGAAACATTCTCACCCGTAGCAATGCTAAAATTCATCTGAATTCTATTGGCTATTGCAGCACACTATGATTATGAGATCTGGCAGATGGATGTGAAAACTGCATTCCTCAATAGTAACCTTGAGGAGGAGGTGTATATGATATAACCTAAGGGATTCGTGTCCAAGAACTGCCCAGATAAGGTATGTAGGTTGCTTAGATCTATTTATGGACTAAAATAAGCTTCCCGAAGTTGGAACATAAGATTTGATGAGGCAATCAGATCTTATTACTTCATTAAGAACGAAGATGAGCCTTGTGTGTACAAGAAGGTAAGTGGGAGCGTTATCACCTTTTTGGTATTATATGTGGATAACATCCTGATCATTGGGAATGATGTAGGAATGCTATCCACTGTAAAGGCTTGGTTATCTAGACACTTCTCCATGAAGGACTTAGGGGAAGCATCCTATACCTTAGGGATTCGGACCTATAGAGACAGATCCAAGAGGATGCTTGGCTTGTCCCAGTCCAAGAACATTGAAACCATTGTCAAAAGGTTAGGCATGGCATGGAAAATTCCAAGAGAAGTCTCATACCGATGAGACATGGGATATCGCTTTCTAGGAGTATGTCCCCAAAGACTCCAGAAGAAAGGGCGAACATGGATATGATATCTTATGCCTCAGCGATAGGGTCTATTATGTATGTCATGCTATGTACTAGGCTTGATATAGCACATACCTTGAGTGTCACGAGCAGGTATCAGGCAAATCCAAGCTTAGAGCACTGAAAAGCAGTAAAGTGTATCCTTAAGTACTTGAGAAGGACTAAGGATCTTTTACTAGTATATGGAGGTAGTAGCCTCAAGGTTAAAGGCTACACAGACTCGAGTTTTTAGTCTGATGTCGATGATAGCAAGTCGAATTCGGGGTATGTGTACACCTTGAATGGAGGAGCAATGTGCTGGAAGAGTTCCAAGCAAGATACTACTACTGACTCGACCATAGAGGCAGAGTACATTACTGCATCAAATGCAGCAAAGGAGAGAGTCTGAATGAAGAAGTTCATCATAGATCTAGGAGTCGAGCTAACTAGTGAGAAGCTGATTTCCTTATATTGTGACAATAACGAAGCGATTGCTCAAGCGAAGGAACCTAGATCTCATCAGAAATCTAAGAATGTTCTGAGGAGGTTCCACCTTATCAGAGAGATCGTAACCCGAGGAGATATAGTAGTGGAAAGAGTTTCATCCGAAGATAACATTGCAGATCCACTGACAAAGCTGTTGCCTCAGATTGTCTTTGAGCATCATAGGGGTCATGGGGATCAGACACATAGGTGATTGACTTTAGGTCAAATGGGAGATTGCTAGTCATAGGTGCCCAACAAGCCAATCATGTGAGTGATGGCACGTGTGACTTGACACGAAATCTTTTTGCTTATTATATTTTGGCATTTATCACTTTTTATTGATTATTGTATATATGCATGTATTTATTGTGATGTCCTTGGATCCGTGTATTAGGAATCGGATCGTGATGAGATCATAATAATGAGACCAATTCACCTTTTAACATAGATCCTAAATAATCCCGGTCATAGGTTACTCGAGAGGGATATCGTGATAACCAAACAGATTGGTGTGTTGTATACCCGTCCATATGATGGATGCAGCTGGTCTCATAGCTACTCATATGGGGACACTAGGGATACAGTACAGGTGCTTATTGGAGAATGAGTTCACTGATTGATCCGCTTTTGGAATGCTGGATGGTTGATGATGTCTTATTGTTAGACAGCGATTCCATAGTCCTAGTGGTGTATTTACTCCTTAGACTTAGACACCAAGGATTTCCTATATAAGTGCTCCACTCTTTAATACCAGACTTATAGGTTTGGATGTCCTAGATCTAGTATAATTGGCCATTGGGAGTAGCAGTCGACCTTACGACGGCTATTGAGTGTCGATAGAGGATTATCCACTCTCGACGTCATGAGAGGAATATCCCATGTGTTCTTGCTCAAACAAATCCCTAGCCAGGGTCATTCGGGTTGAGAGAGAAACAGTTCTCTAAGAGAATCCGATTAGAGCGAGACTCGAGTAGAAACCGTATGGGTGTGATAGCACCATGCTCGATATACAGTCTCTGGGATATTAGATGGATGAGGGACTATAGGTACATGGTAACTGAGGACAGACAGGTCCAATGGATTAGATTCCCCTGTATCGTTTGGCGACTACGGCGTAGTTGCCTAGTACATCCGTAGTCGATGAGTCGAGTGAATTATTACAGAGATAATAATTCACTAAGTTAGAAAGAGTTTTGATAGGTATGACTCACAGCCAGCTCGATATTGGGCCTAGAGAGTCACACGCATATGATAGGCATTGCGATGAGTAGAGGTTCGGATATGAGATATCCGCCAGAGCCCCTGTCTTATTGGATATCCAATAAGCCCCTAAATTATTGGATCCCATGGATGAGATCCAATAAGAGCCCATGAGAGATTATTAGATAGAGATCCACTAATCTAAAAGGCTTGGGTAATTGGATGTAGATCGAATGCCCACTAGGGGAGGATCCATTAGGTTTTACAGGGGGCCTCTATAAATAGGAGGGATTCAGAGCCTTATAGGCTAGAGCCTTTGCTTACCTCTCCTATTCTCCTCCCTCTCTCCACCTCAAAGCAGGCCTGGAGTTTTGAGGAGCGTCGTCGCAGCCCTACTGTGTGGATCACCACTAGAGAGGAGGACGCTTGACCTCCTTCACCCTCTCCTAGAAATCTGCAAGGAAATAGGGATATACGATCTCCCTAGGTAACACAATCTACTTTATATGTAGTTTTAAGTTTTACGGATTTTGCGCATCAATCTTTGTACGACGATGAACATCTCTTTAGGAATAGGGGATTTTATTTTTCTTATTCTTCTGTTGCGCATATGATGTCGCCCCCAAGATTTCCCAACAGTTGTTATTGGGAAATATTGGGGGCGACATCACATGCGAAGCGGAAGAATAGAAAACAAAATCCTCAATTCCCAAAGATAGCTCGTCATCATGTGAAGATTAGTGCACAAAATTTATAAAATAGAAAATCACGTGTGAGATAAATTATGTTACCTAAGGAGATCGTATATCCCCGAATCCTTGCAGATCTCTAGGAGAGGGTGAAGGAGGTCAAGCACCCTTCTCTCTAGTGATGATCCGCACAGTAAAGCTGTGACGACGCTCCTCAAAACTCCAGGCCTGCTTTGAGGTGGAGAGGGGGAGGAGAATAGGAGAGGTAAGCAAAAGCTCTAGCCTATGAACTACTAAATCCCTCCTATTTATAGAGATCCCCTATCAACTTATCCCTAATGGATCCTCCCCTATTGGGAATTAGATCTCTATCCAACTATCCAAGCCTCTTAGATCAATGGATCTCTATCCAATAATCTCTCATGGGCTCTTATTGGATCTCATCCATGGGATCCAATAATTTAAGAGCTTATTGGATATTCAATAAGATAGGGGCTCTAGCGAATATCTCATATCCGAACCTCTACTCATCGCAATGCCTACCATGAGTATTGGATACTGGTAGTCATAGTGGTATATCTGGTCCTTAGACTTGAGACACCAAGGATGTCTTGTATGAGTGCTCCACTCTTTGATATTAGATTTATAGGTTTTGATGTCCCAGATCTAACATAGTCGATCATCGGGAGTGATAGTCAACCTTACAAGGGTTATTGACTATCGATAGAGGATCATCTACTCTCGGTGTCATGAGAGAAATGTCTCATGTATTCTTGCTTAGACAAATCCCTAACTATGGTCATTCGGATTGAGAGAGAAAGAGTTCTCCGAGAGAATCTGATTAGAGTGAGACTAGAGTAGAACCCGTATGGGTCTGACAGCACCATGCCCGGTATACGGTCTCTAGGATATTATATAGATGAGAGACTATAGGTACACAGTAACTGAGGACAGACAGGTCTAATGGATTGGATTCCCTTGTATCGTATGGGGACTATGGCGTAGTGGCCTAGTACGTCCATAGTCAATAAGTCGAGTGAATTATTATGGAGATAATAATTCGCTGAACTAGAAGGAGTTCTAATAGGTATAAATCACAGCTAGCTCGAAATTGGGCCTAGAGGGTCACACATATATGGTAGGCATTACGATGAGTAGAGGTGCATATATGAGATATCGGTCGGAGCCCCTATCTTATTGGATATCCAATAAGCCACTGAATTATTGGATCCTTTGGATGAGATCCAATAAGAGCCTATGAGAAATTATTGGATAGGGATCCACTAATCTAAAAGGTTTGAGTAGTTGGATAGAGATCCAATACCCAATAGGGGATGATCGATTAGGGTTAAGTTGATAAAAGACCTTGTTAAGACTCTAGCTAGGAGAGTCCTAATTGAGAGGGGCATTCATATAAAACCTACCTACGCCGACCCTTATTAAAGAGGTGAAGAGGCCGACTAAGGTTTGGAGGTTATTTCTTAGAGAAGAATTAGGAGTTGTAAAGAAATAGGAGTCTTGAGTATGAGTCTTAATTGAGTAGGAGTCCTATTAGGAGTTAGGGTTTAGAAACCTTATAAATAGCCATGTATTCATCCTCTTTTGTTAAGCAATAGATAAATCTTTTCTGCAGCCTTTGAGCAGCAACTTGGAGGGAGGAACCCCTATAAAGTTCCAAGGAGGCCGATCCCCTAAAGAGATCAACCTTAAGTTTAGAATCTGCAAGAGTTATAACACCTGGTATTAGAGCAGTGTTCTTAGCATCTCAATGCCCTTCCACAGCCATCCATCAACCATCTAAAGTAATTCTCATAATTGCTTAAAAGATCATCGCCAAATTCCGCCATCATCTCCACCATCGCGGATTATCCTTTGATCATCTCCACCACGGCGGATTATCCTTTGATCTCCCCGTGAATTGCAATAGGTTATGGTTTCCTATCTTACTATTGCTGTAATTTAATTATCCTTATTCAAAAATCTAAAAAAAAATTGTTCCTATATTTCTGCATAAACTTTTCATTGTAAAGTTTTCATCTCTACGATGAAAGATACATTGCAGAATTCTAGTCACATAGCACAGTCTGTTTGATGTTGCTACTATGTTTTTTCTATCCAAATCTCTACAAAATTTTTATTACAGCTTTGACACATCCTAACAGCAGATTTTCTTTTGGTTTTGTTAAGAAATTCTTAATATAAACCATTGATCATTTACGTCTAATCTGCTATACTTGAAATTCTGCACTGTAAAATTCCAGCCATATAGCATAGTTTGTTTGATCTTGCTACTACATTTTTTCTATCCAAATCTCTACGAAATTTTTATGACATCTTTGACACTTCCTAACAGCAGATTTTCCTTTGGTTTTGTCAAAAAATTCTAAATATAAACCATTGATCTTTTATGTCTAACCTGCTATACTTGAAAATATGCACTATAAAATTTCAACCGCATAGCACAGATTTTTTTATCTTGCTACTACAAAATTTCTATCCAAATCTTTATAAAATTTTTATGATAGATTTGACACTTCCTAACAGTGGATTTTCCTTTAGTTTCATCAAAAAAATCTCAATATAAACCACTGATCTTTTACGTCCAATCTGCTACACTTAAAAATCTGTGCTGTAGAAAATTTCAATCGCATATTGTTGCCTTATCTCATCTATTTGTAATATTTTTTTAATAAAATTTATTATTAAGTTTATAGATCATCTTGGCTTCCATTTAAGATTGATCTATTGAGAAATTTATCTGGAAAAACGATTTTGTGTTGTTGTAAATTTTCATCGCAAATCGTTGAAATTTACGTAAATTTCCTTGCTGTTATACTGCCAAAATTTTCTTGATTAAATTAGACATCCTTTCTGTCATATAAACTGAGATTTTGCTATCAATTCCCTCCTCAAATTTCTCAATTTTTTTATGAAAATTTCATCGAGAAACTATTGTTTCTTCGACGACAATTCTGCTCTTACAAGATAGCACATACCTGTAGCAACTTCCATTTATTTCTATCGAACCTTTGTTGCCATCTACCACAGATCTAAAACTTTCATCCATAGCCCTAAAACTCCATCAAACCACACCCTCAAACTGCACCTAAAACAGGCACAAAATAAGCCTAAACTATAGCCTACATCCACCAACTCTTTCGACCATCACTTCTCTCAACTAATACATGCCTTTAACCCGACAACAAAAGAGAGATCTTAATATCATAGATTTGGAGGCATATACTATGATATCTAAAGAGGCAATCAATACTAAATTTGAAGCATTTGAGGCATGAATGGAAGATAAGATTCGGACTCTCTTTACCGAACTCAGTTTGGGCCGACCACCAAGCCCGAAGAAATCACATCAAGGGGAGAGCTCTAACCAATCGCACCAAGCCCAAAGAGATGATTTCCAAGAGAGGGGAGGTTCTATGATCAATCCCAACTATCCACACATGAGGGTGGACTTTCCTAGATGGGAAGAAGGAGACCCGATTGGTTGGATCTCGTGCGTAGAGCGATATTTTCGGTACCCCAAAACCGCGGACGTATCTATGGGGAAAATTATAGCTATACATCTTGAAAGGGATGCTATACAATGGTTTAACTGGTTTGAACATACTCATAGAATCCTCTCATGGTGATAATTCAAAAAAGGACTGCTGATCCACTTCAGACCAACCGATTACGAGAACATTGACGAACAACTAGCAAAGATCCGACAAACCTCCACCATTCAGGAGTACCAAACTAGGTTTGAAAGGTTATCTAATCAAACTCATGATTGGTCTCAAAAACATCTATTGGGGACCTTCATTGAAGGCTTGAAATCGGAGATCCGGGGAGAAGTTAAAGCATGACAACTGTACACGCTTCTGACAGCCATCTCTTTCGCACGACTTTAAGAGGAGTGATTAAACCATGAAGCCTAGAGGACTAGAGTCACTCCTCAACCAGCAATACTGAAGCCCTCAGCCCCCCCTACTGTCAACTAAGTCCCTGCACCAGAAAGGTTGACAAGAGAAGAGCTTCGGGAGTGATCTGCAAAGGGGTTATGTTGGCACTACGACAAGTCGTAGAGCCGTGAGCATTGTTGTAGTAAAGGGAGACTTCTTATGAGTGGACTAGTAAAAAAAGAGGTCATTGAACATCCAAAAGAGAGCCTTGAACATGAAAAAGAAGATGCAGAAGAAGAGCCACAACCGACCGACATTACAGTACACGCACTAGCTAGCTACTAAAATCCGCAAACGATAAAAGTTGGAGGCCTTCTCAAACAACAACCGATCACTGTTCTCATCGACACGGGCAGCACTAATAACTTCCTAAAAAGTAAGGTTGCAGCTCGGATGGCACTCCACATCGAAGGTTGCAGTAAGTCTGATGTAAAGGTCGCCGACGGCAGAACCCTAAAGTGCGACAAAAGATGCCTGCGGGCGAAATTATTGCTACAGGACCAAGAGATAATTGCATATTTCTTCATCCTCCCTCTTGATGATCATGAGACCATGCTCAGAATTAAATGGTTGATGACATTAGGTGATATTTCTTGGAATATTATGAAACTAATTATGAAATTTTATAGTAAGGAGAAACAGGTGATACTGAATAGGAAACGTGGGGGCGACGTAACGACGATTTGCACACAATAAATGGAGAAGATTTTGCATAAAGCATGCAGCAACTTTTTAGTACAACTTGAGCATCAAATTAAGAGAGAGCCAACAGAATTTGAAGATCCAAATCTACTTCCTTTGCTTGCTGAATTTTCAGATATATTTGACGAACCGCACAACCTACCTCCTACACGTCGGCATGATCATTGTATAATGAATCTTCCAGGCAAATCTCCAGCAAATACTCAGCCATATCAGTATCCACATCTCCAGAAGGATGAAATAGAAAGGAGTGTAAAAGAGATGCTCGAAACAGGAGTTATTCGGCCAAGTTGCAACCCCTACTCTTCACCGATGCTCCTCGTACAAAAGGACGAAAAATGGCGATTGTGTGTTGATTACCGAGCTCTCAACGGCATAACCATCAAGGACAAATACTCTATTCCAATATTAGTTGAAAGGGAGCACAAATCTTCACAAAGTTGGACCTTTGAACCGGGTATCATCAAATACAAGTGTGCGAAGAAGATATACCAAAAACCACCTTTTGAACACACAATGACCACTATGAATTTTTGCTTCCTTCAATAGAATGTGAAATATCTTGGGTATATCGTATCAGAGGAAGGTGTGGCAGTGGACCCCTCCAAAATTGGAGCAATGCAGAACTGGCCGACCTCGAGGAACATAAAATTGCTACGTAGCTTTCTCGGTTTAATAGGCTACTACCGTAAGTTTGTAAAAAATAATGGAAAGATCAGTGCACCACTTACTTTCTTGCTGAAAAAAGATGCTTTTCAATGGTTGGACAAAGCCACAACCATCTTCGACAAACTTAAAGTCGCAATGACAACAACGCCCGTACTAGCGCTACTTGACTTCGGCAAAACTTTCGTTATTGAAGCCGATGCCTCCGGAGTCAGAATTGTTGCTGTACTAATACAAGATGGTCGCCCCCTCGCTTATACCAATAAGGCATTATCTCCTTTCCATCTCAAAATGACTATTTATGACAAGGAGATGCTCGCGATTATGTATGCGGTGGCCAAATGAAGATCATACTTGATTGGGCGATGCTTTCAAATCAAGACCGACCATAAAAGCCTAAAATATTTCTTGGAGTAGAAGATATCTTCCTCCGAGCAACAAAAATAGGTAACAAAACTTCTTGGATATGATTATGAAATAAATTACAAAAAGGGAAAAGAGAATATTGTTGCAGATGCGCTTTCACGGCTACCCAAGCAAGCTGAATTTTTGATCATTTCACTTTCAACTAGCAACATCCCTGAGGATATTAAGAGGGAATGGCAAGAAGATCCAAAGACTAGTAAGATCATTAAAAAAAAAAAAAATGGAGGAAGCACCAAGCTCCGTGGCTTATTACAATTGGGACTCAAAAGAATTACGCAATAATGGCACTAAATTGAAAATGAGTACAGCGTATCACTTGCAAACCGATGGCCAGACGGAAGTAGTAAACATGTGCTTGGAGATAGTCCAAAGCCACCCACTAAATATGACTACCCAAGGAGAACTCCATACCTAGTCGAGTACCATTATTAATCGACGAATCGTGACTCAACGACGACAACCGACTACTGAAGTACTAATACAGTGGGAGAACTTACTAGTAGAATATGCCACTTGGAAGAACTATGATGACTTGAAGATCAAATTCTCAGAATTCATGGATTGTCAACCTTGAGAACAAGGCTGATTTGAAGAGGACGGGTCTGTCAGGACTTTAGCTAAGAGAGTCCTAATTGAGAGGGGCATTATGTAAAACCTACCTAAGTCGACCCCTATTAAAGAGGTGAAGAGGCCTACTAAGGTTTGGAGGTTATTTCTTAGAGAAGAATTAGGAGTTGTAAAAGAATAGAAGTCTTGAGTAGGAGTCCTATTATGAGTTAGGGTTTAGAAACCCTATAAATAGCCATGTATTCATCCTCTTTGGTTAAATAATACATGAATCTTTTCTGCAACCTTTGAGTAGCAACTTGGAGGGAGAAACCCCTATAGAGTTTCAAGGAGGTCGATCCCCTAAAGAGATCAACCTGAAGTTTAGAATCTACAAGGGTTCTAACAGACCTCTATAAATAGAAGGGTTTCAATAGTTTATAGCCTAGATCTTTTTGCTTCCTCTCCTATTCTCCTCCCCCTCTCCACCTCGAGCGAGCTTGGAGTTTCAAGGAGCATCATTGCAGTCCTACTGTGTTGATCACTGCTAGAGAGGAGGGCACTTGACCTCCTTCACCCTCTCCCAGAGATCTGTAGGGATTCAAGGATATACGATCTCCCTATGTAACACAATTTATCTCACACATGATTTTCTATTTTATGGATTTTGGGCACCAATCTTCGCACGACGACGAACATATCTTTGGGAATTGGGGATTTTATTTTCTGTTATTCCGCTGCGCTATCGCCCCCAAGATTTCCCAATACTTTGCCTCTGTGGTCGAGTCAACAATAGTATTTTGCTTGGAACTCTTCCAGCATAATGGTCCTCCATTCAGGGTGAACATATACCCCGAATTAGACTTATTATCATTGACATCGAACTAGAAATTAGAGTCTGTATAGCCTTCAACCTTCAGGCTACTACATCTATATACTAATAAAAAATTCTTAATCATTCTCAAGTACTTAAGCATATACTTTACTGCTTTCCAATGCTCCAAACCTGGATCCGTTTGATACCTGCTCGTGACACTCAAAGCATACACTATATCAAGCCTGATACATAGTATTGCATACATGATAGACTCTATTGTTGAGGCATAGGGTATCATATCCATATTTGCCCTTTCTTCAAGAGTTTTGAGGACGTATTCTTAGAAAGCGATATCTCATGTCTCATCGATATAAGACCTCTCTTGAAATTTTTCATGCCAAACCTTTTAGCAATGATGTTTATGTACCTAAACTGGGACAAGCAAAGCATTCTCTGAAACCCCAAGAGATAGGATGCTTCCCCTAAGTCCTTCGTGGAGAAGTGTCTAGATAACCAAGCTTTTACTGTGGATAGCATTCATACATCATTCCCGATGATCAAAATGTCATCCATATATAACACCAAAAAGGTGATAGTGCTCCCACTTACCTTCCTATACACAC
Organism: Musa acuminata AAA Group; assembly: GCF_036884655.1. Classification (NCBI taxonomy): domain Eukaryota; kingdom Viridiplantae; phylum Streptophyta; class Magnoliopsida; order Zingiberales; family Musaceae; genus Musa; species Musa acuminata. The sequence goes on from NC_088340.1 coordinate 30,982,055, forward strand.
AAGACTTATCTTCGCTATGTCCTTCCCTATTCCTCAAACTATTTACGGACATGTAGGAGAATAGATCTGACATCCATCTTTTCATGTTGTCTCTATAACTTAGGAGTTATGGAGCCCAATATGTAACACAGAGCAAGAGTGGAGTCATCTATGTACTTTACATAAAAAGTGATCTTATCCTCACTTGCCCCTTCCTCAGGCGTAGGCATTACTATATCAAAGACGTACACGATTTTCTCCGCCGTGAGAACAATTCTCTAGTTGTAGAGCTAATCCGTATAATTCGGACCAGTGAGACAGTTGACATTAAGTATGCCACATAAGAGATTTAAAAGCGATATTTTTTGAAAATAAAGATGTAGTAGAAATAAATAACATACAGATTTTATAAAAAAATAAACAATCAAGATATAGACTTCTATCTTATTCTACTCCCACTATATTTTTAGCAAGTCATGCGACACCCTCAGCACATGAAACGAAAGTCTCCGGCAGACTTCTAATGGGGATCAAGATCCAATCGGCATCTTAACGTAACCTCGAGGGACTCGACCAATCATGCTAAGCTCATAAATATAAGCAACTCATGCCAATCACAACTCCTTGTGACTCCCATCCTGTTCGGCCTCCGAACCACCATGGTCTCTAGGGACTCGACCAACCATGATGTGGTTAAGTCAATACCATCGTTACAAGACGAGTCTGATTCGATGATATAGCCTTGAGGGACTCGACCAAGCATACCATATCCTTAGGTCACCGGTGACATCTCTATGTCATAGGCAAGATAACGAATCGTGATATAAGTGAGCCTCGAGGGACTCGACTAACTCAACTTACATCGGGAATCGATCACTACTTATAATAATGGAAGGCCATGTGGATCAATCTAATTGTCTCACATTTACCGACTTAATATTATCGAGAGAAAGGATTTTAATTTGGTCTCCTAATATGGCATGTCATACACATACATATTTAATATATATTTACATCACATGTAAATATATACACATATCTAGTATGTGTATAAACAATTACACATCATATGAGCAATCACACCAGATGATCGTGGACCCCAACCTAATATGATCAGGCCCGAGCTAGTGGGCCTAATCACTTACATCGAGATCTATGTATGCAGCGGTGCATCTCTATACCATATGATCGTCTATCTCATCCTCGTCGATTTCGTCGGCATCTCGACGCATATCCATGCGTCGCGATCGTCTGTCTCTACCTCGTGGGTCCCGTTATCGCTTCCACGCTCTCGTTGCTGTTGAATCTCGGATTTTGATGATGAAATCAATTGGTAAATTATTTAATCTAATCTATATGTTGAGATAAGTATTCAGGATTAACTATGATAGTAGTAAGGTATAAAGCAGATGTTGGGTCGGAGTCAAAGATCGAACAATACGTCGAAGATTCGGATGATGTGCTGGAAGTTTGCCGAAAGCTCACCGAGAGTTCGTCGGGAGTTTGCCGAGAGTTCATCGGGAGTTCACCGGAAGTTTGCTTGAAGTTCGTCGAGAAGTTCACCGAAAGATCACCGAAAGAACAATTGACATATCGGACAGAGACTGCTTGTTTAAATGTGTGAGCCTTATAAGGATTATCTCCTAAACCCTTGAAAAGGAGAAAGTATTGTAAAGAGGGTAATTGGTCTCACCCATTGAAGGAAGACCATTAGTGGATGTCGTTGACCTCGACGAAAGAGGAATCGGAAGTGGATGTAGGTCACAACGACTGAACCACTATAAATTCTAGTATGCTCATTTTTATTCTTCTTTTTACTACTGCTATTACTTTCTACGTTAATTGCTAATTCATTTACTCTAAAATCAAGCACTTTTTGAAATTGGTTTTCAATGAACTAATATCTTACAAAATCAATGATTTTTTCACTGCACTAATTCACCCCACCCCCTTCTTAGTGTCGCTCTTGATCCTAACAATTGGTATTAGAGCAAGGTCACTCTCATTTAGTTTGAAACCCAAGAGAGAAGGCATTTGCCAGTAACCAAGAGGGTTATTCAATTACACATGCACTCATGTTCAATAGGACGGATTACACATATTGGAAGACTAGAATGAGGATTTTTCTAATTTCTATGGATTTTGAGTTATGGAACATTGTGGAAAATGACTTTCAAAAGTCTTCTCTTCCAACGAGTTGAAGAAGAAGACTTTTGCTTTAATGCTAAGGCTATGAATGTCTTGTTTTGTGCTTTAAATAAAAACGAGTTCAATAGAGTGTCTATTTATGAAACAGCTTTTGATATTTGGCACACACTCGAAATCACTCACGAAGGCACTAGTAGAGTAAATAAGTTGAAGATAAATCTTTTAGTTCATACTTATGAGTTGTTTTGGATGAAGCCAAGCGAAACTATTGTTGACATGTACACTTATTTTATGGATGTTGTCAATAGTTTAAAAGCTCTTGGCAAATGTTTTTTAAATTTTGAACTTGTTAATAAAATCTTAAGATCCCTTCCAAAGAGTTGAGACCCTAAAGTAACAATCATTCAAGAGGCCAAGGATTTAAATAACTTCCCTCTTGAAAAACTTATTGGGTCACTAATAACCTATGAGATGACTTACAATGCTTATGAAGAGTTTGAGAACAACCTTCTAAAAAACATGAAGGATATGTCACTAAGAACTCATAAAGACCACTTGAAAGAAAGTTCAAGTGATGAGGACTATGATGATGACTTGACACTCTTGACAAAAATGTTCAAAAAATTTATTAAAAGAATAAATTTAAAAATGACACTAAAAATAAAATTGAACCCAAGAAAGAACAAGTTATATACTACGAATGCAAGAAGCAGGGATATTTCAAAAGCGAATGTCCCCAAGCAAAGAAGAAGCAACCAAAGAAGAAGAAAGCACTTAAAATAACTTAGGATGGCTCAAGTGTATCCGAAGAAGATGAGTCAATCAATAAAGAGCAAGTTGCTCACTACGCACTGATGGCTATTTGATGAATATAAATTAGTTAGTAAAAAGTATAAACTATTAAAAAAGGAGCATGATTCTCTTGTTAATGATTTTGATATATTAAAAATTAAACATGATGATAGTTTAGCTCCTTACACAAAATGTGATGAATTAGAAACGCTTAAAAAGGAAAATTTGCAACTACATAAAACCTTAGATAAATTTGAAGTTGGTAGCAAGTCCTTGAATATGATCTTTGCCAATAAGGGTCACATTCATATAAGAGGCGGAATCGGATTTGTGAGTAGCTCTCACCAAAATCCAACCACCTTTGTTAAAGGCCCTACCTTGCATGTATCACCCCGCATCAAATGCAACTTTTGTTGCAAACTCAAACATATTACTTATAAATGTCTATTTAAGAGATGTAGTTTATACAAATTAATTTGGGTTCCTAAAGGAATCGTAAAGAACTCCATGCAAAATGATAAGTTAAGTGGATCGATTTTTGAGGCACCCAAGGTCAAATATATACCTAAAAATCACCCTTTTTTGTAGAAATGTTTACCATCACAAGCTAGAAGCAAGAGATGGTACCTTGATAGTGGATGCTTAAGGCACATAACCGAAGATCCATCTCAATTCTCTAAGCTCACTAGCCCAGACGAAGGGTATGTCACCTTCGAAAACAACAAGGGTAAAATCATTAGCAAAAGAACCATAGGTAATAAATCCAACTTTTTGATTGAAGATGTGTTATTGGTTGATGCCTTAAAGCATAATCTTTTGAGCATTAGTCAATTGTGTGATAAAGGATACATCATTAGATTTAAATTCAATGCTTGCATTATTGAAAAACCACACAAAAATATATCTATGATTGCCCTAAAACAAAATAATGTATATACTATCGACATTGATGATCTTTGTAATGAAATGTGTTTTTCGATTTTGAATGACGATGCTTGGCTTTGGCATAGGAGATTAGGTCATGTTAGCTTGAAACTAATCTCTCATATCTTATCTAAAGAACTTGTAAGAGGTATTCCTAACATTAAGTTCGTTAAAGATAATGTGTGTGATGCATGTTAACTAGGAAAATAAATAAAAGGTAGTTTCAAACCAAAGAATCAAATAAGCACATCTAGACCATTGCAATTGATCTATATGGATTTATTTGGACCAATTGATATATTAAGCCTAGGAGGTAGTAAATATGCCTTTGTAATTGTGGACGATTATAGCAGATACACTTAGACATACTTCTTGGCATATAAAAGTGATTGTTTTAGGTATTTTTTTAAGTTTTGTAAACTTGTTCAAAATAAAAAAGGCTTTATGATTTCGTCAATTCGGAGTGATCACGGTAGCAAATTTCAAAACCATGATTTCTAAATTTTTTATGAATCTAATGGATACAACCATAATTTCTCTACTCCGAGAAATCCTCAACAAAATGGAGTAGTAGAAAGAATAAATAGTAATTTACAAGAAATGACAAGAACCATATTAAACGAACATAGCCTACCCAAATATTTTTGGGTCGAAGTCGTTAATACAACATGCTATATCATGAATCATGAATAGGGTTCTAGTAAGACCATTACTTTCCAAAACTCTTTATGAATTATGGAATAACAAAAAGCCAATGTTTCATATTTTAAAGTTTTTTATTGTAAATATTTTATCTTGAATGAAAAAGATGCCTTAAAAAAGTTTGATGCAAAATCTGATGAAGAGATTTTTCTTGGCTACTCTTCTATTTCTAAAATCTTTCATATCTTTAACAAAAGAACTTTGGTTATAGAAGAGTCTATTCAAGTTGTCTTTAATGAAGTTTCCAAATTTAAGAAAAATGAGTTTGATGATGATCTTAATTTTGATGCTTTGAATTTAAATGAACCCTCTCCTCCAACTAGCAACATGGATACATCTTCCGAAGCATCCTTACCCAAGGAATAGAAGTACGTAGATGCTCATCCTATGGAGCTAATCATAGGAGACACTTCAAAAGAGGTTCAAACTCGTTCTTCTCTTAAAAATTTTTATACCAACGTCACTTTTCTTTCACAAATTAAACCTAAATGCATTGATAAGGCCCTGAAAGATGATTCATGGGATATCGCAATACAAGAATAGTTGAACCAATTTGAGAGAAACGAGGTATGGAAGCTTGTTCCTAGGCCAAATAATAATTTAGTTATTGGTACTAAATAGGTTTTTAGAAACAAGCAAGATGAATTTAGTATCGTGGTTAGAAACAAGGCTAGATTAGTGATCAAGGGTTTTAACCAAGAAGAAGGTATCGATTATGACAAAACCTTCGCTCTTGTGGCATAATTCGAAACCATAAGGATGCAACTTACCTATGCTTATAGTAATAATTTTAAATTATTTACAATGGATATCAAAAGTACTTTTTTAATAGCTTTATTTCCAAAGAAATTTATGTTGAATAACCTCTCGGATTTGAGAATGATAATTTTACAAATCATATGTTTAAATTAACTAAAGCTCTCTATGGATTAAAACAAGCCCCATGGGCTTGGTATGAGAGACTTAGCTCCTTTCTTATCTAAAATAATTTCTCTAAAGGCAAGGTCGATACTACATTGTTTATTAAAAATTTTGAAAATAATTTTCTTATTATTCAAATTTATGTTGATGATATTATTTTTGGTTCTATAAATGAATCCTTATGTGAATCATTCGCTAAGAGTATAAGCTAAGAGTTTGAAATGAGTTTAATGGGTAAACTAACTTTCTTTTTAGACTTACAAATCAAATAACTTAGTGATGGTATTTTTCTTAGTCAAACAAAATATGCATTAGAATTGCTAAAACGGTTTAATATGGATAGTTCAAAGGCTATCAATACTCCTATGAGTACCTCCACTAAGTTAGACATTGACGAAAGTAAAGAAAGCTTTGATCAAAAGGCTTATAGGGGTATGATAGGTAGTTTACTATACCTCACCGTAACTAGACCAGACATCATGTTTAGCATAGGACTTTATGTTAGGTTTTAATCTAATCCTAAGCTATCTCACCTTAAAGCAATTAAAAGAATTCTTAGATATCTTAAAGGAACCGCTAATCTAGAATTATGGTATCCAAAATCTGAAAACTTTGAACTAATTACTTAAGTCGATGTGGATTTTGCTGGATGTAGAATAGATAGAAAAAGCACATCTGGAACATGTCAATTCTTAGGTCATGCATTTGTCTCTTAGTCTTCCAAGAAACAAAACTCGGTTGCACTATCTACAACCGAAGCCGAATACATAGTGGCTAGTGCATGTTGTGCACAAGTTGTATGGATGAAAAATATATTAGAAGATTATAAGTTCATTGTAAGAACATTCTCATAAAATGTGATAACATAAGTGCAATATATTTAACAAAAAATTCTATTCAACACTCTAGAACTAAACATATTAACATTAGACATCATTTTACAAGAGATCATGTTAATAACCATGACATATCTTTAGAGTTTATTGATATGAAATATCAATTAGCCGATATCTTTACAAAACCTTTAAATAAAAAATAATTTGATTTTATTAGAAGAGAGTTAGTGATGTTAAATTATCCAAATGCATGAGTTTGTTGTATATATTTTTTGGACTTTCTCGATTTTTTTTTAAAAAGTCTTCATGAAATCCGGAATATCGATTTACTTGGTATCAAATTTATTTCATACCCTTGTTCCATCACTTAAAAATTTTTGATTCACTTAATCACTTCACTCATAGAATTCATTGACAAATGCATCTCTCACGGATTTCATTCTTGTAAATTTTTAATGAGAAACAGATTTGATTTATGAAGTTTTATTCATGAATTTCTTTTTCATATGATGCTCCCTTCTCATGAATTCTTCCTTACTCTTCTCATGAAAGATGAATTTTATGAATTCACATGGATATTGATCCTTGAAAGATGAATTTTAGTATGTGATGATTACTTGCAAGAATGGTGATTTGATTTCACATAGATATCTTGATCCTTTTCATGAATCCTTTCTCTTTGTTAAAATTGAAGCATGATTTAATGAAACTCATTTATTGTTTTGAATTTGACTTGATTCAAATCATTTTATAAACTTGGTTCTTAATGGATTCCCTCCTTACCTTGCTTCCTCTACTTTTTATTTTTATGATAAAGGAAGAAAGAAACTTGCACATCTAAAGAAGAACCAAAAAGCCCTTGAGTAAAAATATTAGCTTATCGAAAAAGTTTATCATGCAAAGTTTTTGCTTACCTTCCTTTATGGCATGGATAAATTGGTGTGAAACTTGCTTAATTTTGTTCATCACACTTGCATTGTTGAATGGTTCTCCTTTTTCTTGATGACAAAGAGGGAGAAATATGACAAATTGATGACAAATTGGTATTATGAATGTTTGAGATAAATGTATAAATGTATCTTGTCATAAATGCTTAAAGTTTTTACGAATGCTTGTAATATAATTGGAATCATCAAATACATCACAACACATCGTAAATACTTGAAACATATCAAAATGTATTTCATATGCATTGTATATACTTGAAATGTTTCATGAATGATAATTGTCTATCATTATGATAAGATATCATGAGCTTAACTTGCTATTTACAATTGATATCATGCCTCGGAATGATAATTATTATCTTTTATTAAGAATTATCATCTTGCTAAATTTCATATTTGAAATTTGTATCATACTTGAAAATGATGATTGTCTATCATCATTAGACTTGAAAATAGATGTCAAGCCTTGACATCATTTTTTTTATTGATAAATACGTGGTCTCGTATTTTGAATTAGTAAATCATGATAAGTATCATGTTGTGCATGTTGAAAAGTTTAAATAAACATAACTTATTGGTTTGATGCTTGAATTCAAAGGCCTTGAATTCAAGAATATCTTTTCTCAAGTATGGCATATAGATAGGGAGAGCTAAGGTTAACTCCGTCATCAATTGATTGCCATTATAAAAAAGGGAGAGATTATTGAATCTCAGATTTTGATGATGAAATCAATTGGTAAATTATTTGATCTAATTTATATGTTGAGATAAGTATACAGGATTAACTACGATAGCAGTAAGGCATAAAGTAGTTGTTGGGTCGGAGTCAAAGATCGAATGATACATCGAAGATTCAGACGATGTGTTGGAAGCTCGCCGAGAGTTCGTCGGGAGTTCGCTGAGAGTTTGTCAAGAGTTCGCTAGAAGATCGTCGAAAGTTCGCCAGAAGATCGTCGAAAGAACAATCAACATACCGAATAGAGATTTCCTGTTTAAATATCTTAATTATTGTAGTTAGACCTTAAGTTGAGTTAGGATTGGGAGGTAATCCCACTAACTCGGTTAGAGGCCAATTGGGCCCTTAACAGGGCTGAATTGAGCTGGTTAAATAGCTCATTCAGCACCTGAAGTTACGGTCAGCGATGGCACTACTAGGGTCGATGGTGGCACCACTTGGTGACTCAGTCTCCCAGGTGGTCTAGGCGGTGGTACCGTCGGCAATTAATGATGTCAAGCGGTGGTACCGCTCTTGTTAGATAGTGGTACTACTAGAGCTCGGTCTCCGAGCTCTATCAGGAGGTTGTACTACTCAGACTAGGCGGTGGTACCGCCTAGTGTCAGAGTATCAAGTGGTGGTACCGTTAGTACACCGAAATCCGGGGATATGACACTTTTTTGCTCCAATTTTGAAGCCATTGGGCCTATAAATATCCCACCCTTTTCTGCATGAAAAAAAATGAAAATATGAAAAATATCTTGAAGTTTTGGGGTGTTAAAAGTGTTGTAAAAGTGTCAAAAATCCTCCTCCTCCCTTTCTAGTGTTGTGATCATTTAAGAGAGGTGTGAGCTTGTTAGGACTCTAGCAAGGAGAGTCTTAATTGAGATGGACATTCATATAAAATCTACCTAAGCCGACTCCTATTAAAGAGGTGAAGAGGCCAGCTAGGGTTAGTGTTAGGATCAAGAGCACTAAGAGGGGGGGGGGTGAATTAGTGCAGCGGAAATCTTTCACTATTAAAATCGAAAGCTGCGTTCGTTTGATAAAAACGATTTCGATGTAAAAGCTGATTCTAAGATTACTTTAACTTCAGATTAAGCGAGATGACATTAAAGTAAATCTACGAAGGCAGTTTGCAGTTTATGATGAAAATCAGAATGCAAGCGCAAACTGAAATGCGACGTTCGTACAATAAAACCGGTTTACGTCTAAATGCCAATTTTGAGGATACTGAACTTTGAGATACGTTTTATAAATGCGCAGAAGGCAGTTTGCAGTTATGATTGAAATCAAAACGTAAACGTAAACTGAAATGTAATGATCGTACGAAAAAGCCGATTTACGTCTAAACGCATATTCGGAAAGCTCTGAACTTAGAAACTCGTTTGTAAAAGCGCAAAAGGCAGTAGCTATTTAGGAGGTTTGCAGTAAAGATAAAATGCTCAAAGTAAATGCAAACCGAGATTTAGAGTGGTTCGGTCAATCTTGACCTACTCCACTTTTGGCTTCCTCCACCGACGAGGTCACCGACATCAACTAGAGGCCTTCCTTCAATAGGCGAAGGCCAACCACCCATTTATAGTTTCACTCCTTTTGACGGGCTTAGGAGACAACCCTTACAGAAATTTTCTCTCCTCTCTTTACAACTCAAAACTTTGAATAACAGAGGGAGGAGAACTTTTGGCCTTTACAACAATTTTGAGCTCTAAGAATCATAGAAAAAGATCAAGATTTTGATGTGTGTCTGTGCTCTTTCAGTGCTGAATGGGTGGGGTATTTATAGGCCCCAACCCAGTTCAAATTTAGAGCTCAAAACTGTCAATTCTCGGAATTCCGGGATCAGGCGGTTACACCTCCTGACTGGAGCGGTTGCACCGCCTGGCAGAGCTCGAAGGCTGAGCCTCTGGGCGGTGCCACCGCCTGTCAGGGGCGGTTGCACCTCCTGCCAGAGCTCAAAGACTGAGCTCAGGCGATTGCACCTCCTAACTGAGGCGGTTGCACCGCCTGGCAGAGCTCGAAGACTAAGCTCAGGCGGTGCCACCTCCTGTCAGGGGAGGTTGCACCGCCCAGTCTCGCTCGGAGATTGAGCCCAGGCGGTGCCACCTCCTGGCTGGGGCGGTTGCACCGCCCAGTCTCACTCGGAGACTTAGCCTAGGCGGTGCTACCTCCTAGCCTGGGCGGTTGCACCTCCCACAGCAATTAGGGTCCGAATGGGTTGATCCATTCTGCCCAATTTGGGTTTTTTAGGGGCCCAATTGCCCCAAGATTAAGCTAATGGGATCACCTCCCATTTCCAACTTAATCATTGTGCTAACTATGATATTTTCTAAGACGTTTACTACAACTTGCTCCGGTGCGTCAATCGCTTCTTCCGGCGAGCTTCCGGCGAGCTTCCGGCGAACTTCCGTCGATCATCCGATGAACCCTCGGTGATGCTCCTGCGGACTTTCGGCAAACTCCTGGACTTGCGACGATCCACTTGGTGAGTTCCGATGAGCTTCTTTGGCAAGCTTATGGACTTCTCGGATTTGTTCCCGCAGAACCTCCGACGACTGTCCGAACTTCCGTCGAACTCTCGAACTCCCAACGTGATCATTGTCTTGACTCTGGCGCAACTCCTACTGCATGTCTTACTTTCATCATAGTTAATCCTGCACATGTAAATAAAAATTCGATCAAGACAATTAATCCTAAGCAATTAACCAAGTTGTCCGGCATGTCATTGGTCCCTCGACGCTTCGTCCGATTCTTCGGCGCATCGTCCTTTCCTGCGACCTATTGCCCAATCGGTCAGTTGGCTCCGCAACTCCGATATCCTTGGCACAATACCCGCTCTTCTTGGCCCGATGCCCGAGTCCATAGCCCGAAGCCTTCTGTCGATACGTCGACTGATCCACCGGCCCGACGTCCAATCTTCTGACATGTTCCTCTGGCACAACATGATTTTCCTGCTTTAATTGCCTCATCCTGATCGAGGCATCCTGCGTCACTCAAAACGCAGATTAAATCATAAACATATATCAAGTAGTTTCATCATCAAAATACGAGATTCAACAATCTCCCCCTTTTTGATGATGACAACCACTTGATGACGGAGTTAAACTTAACTCCCGGAGTTTAAACAAACTCCCCCTATCAATATGCTATATTGATATAACCTTGAATTCAAACTGAATTCAAGTCATTGCAATATTCATCATGAATACTTGCAACACGTCATCATGAACTTATGCATAACATCATACTTCTCCCCCTTTGTCATCAACAAAAAGGAGAAGTACCATAATCAAGTGTTTGTGATATTGGTTCAACTCATTGCATGAAAAACATAATATCAAGTTTTATCATCATGCAAGTTTGCTATTATCAAATATCAACATGTAAAATTGCGATGTAAGCTTTTGATATCATAACGCAAACATTTCAAGTGTTTATCAATTGTAGCATTTCATCACATGGTAAGATATCAACGCGTAAAATTACGATACAAGTTCTTGACATTTTAACACATGATGCAGACATGGCATAATGCAAATTTGGCAATCATAGCATCAGTGTTCATAGCATCAATTCATATATTTCTCCCCCTTTGTCGTCAACAAAAAGGAGAACGATATAAGCAAATTTTAAATATAAGTGCGATGCCATAAGCAGGTTCATGTCATTTTCAACAAAATGTGATAAGATACCAAATATTCAAACATTTCAAGGAAAACATGACATGGAGATAGCTTTGAAAACTTCTTCCATTTTATTTGTTATTTTCTTTTTGCATGACGGAGGAAAGCTATTTCTGAGCTTACTCGAATGAAGTTAAAATCGATAAGATATTAAAGCACGCTTCATTTTTACAAATATCAAGATATGTATCAAATCCTTGTACGTAAAAATGACTTCCTTTTTCAAGAAGGAATTTATAAGCAGGAATCATTTCATCAAATCCATTTCTCAAAACAAAATATTGTTCACATGATAAGTGTATAAGAGATGTATTTGCTGATTGATTCCATATGTCAAAAATTAATGATATAAATTAAACTTGATATGACATATGCTTATTAAGTCTGGAAGAGGATAATTCGAAAATCCAATTGTTAGGATGCCAATAGTTAAGAGAATCCGAAAATGAAATTAACACTTTCATGCATTCGGACAAGGCTGTGCTATTGATTTTCAAATACAATCATGAGGACAAAACATGCTTATTATCATGGAAATTTTTGTATCCAAAGCACATAATTTCCAACCTATTATTAGGGCATGTAATTGTGTAAAATCATCATGGCAGTCGAGTGAATTGATCATTCAATCAAGAAAGTCCGAAAATTAATTTTAACAAGTTCAATCATTCGGACATATTTTTGCCATAGTTTTTCAAATACAATTATGAAGATAAGACATGCTTATCATCATGATAGTACGATAGCAAGTTTATAATATACAAGCTAGCAAAAAATTTTCAACATTTTAAGGCACGAAAGCTAGCAATTTTCTCTTTGAGATATGCACATTAGCAACTCTTTCTCCCCCTATATCATTGGGAAAGAGAAGGGAAGACCCTTGTTAGGATCGAGAGCACTAAGAGGGGGGGGGTGAATTAGTGCAGCGGAAAACTTTCTGCGATTAAAATCAAAAGCTGCGTTCGAACGATAAAAACGATTTCTGTGTAAAATCTGATTCTAAACAAGATGATATTAAAGTTAATCTATGCAGAGAGTTTGCAGCTATGATGAAAACCAGAATATAGGCGCAAGCTGAAATCCGACGTTCGTACGAAGAAACTGATTTACGTCTAAGTGCTGATTCGTAAATCACTTGATTAGGCAAGATGCAGTTTAAGCAAGAGTATGAAGCCTGATCGAGGCATCCTACGTCACTCAAAACGCAGATTAAATCATAAACATATATCAAGTAGTTTCATCATCAAAATACGAGATTCAACAGTTAGGAGGTTGTTTCTTAGAGATGAATTAGGAGTTGTAAAGGAATAGGAGTCTTGAGTAGAAGTCCTATTAGGAGTTGGTTAGAAGTAGGAGTCCGATTAGGAGTTAGGGTTTAGAAACCCTATAAATAGCCATGTATTCCTCCTCTTTTGATAAGCAATAGATGAATCTTTTCTGCAGCCTTTGAGCAGCAACTTGGAGGGAGGAACCCCTATAGAGTTCCAAGGAGGCCGATCCCCTAAAGAGATCAACCCCAAGTTTAGAATCTGCAAGGGTTCTAACACCTGTATCAGAGCAGCGTTCTTGGCATCTCACTACCCTTCCACAGCCATCCATCAACCCTCCACAACCACCCAAAGCAATTCCTACAATTGCTTAAGAGATCGTTACCAAATTTCGTCGTCATCTCCACCACCAGGGATCATCCTTTGATCTCCCTGTGAATTGCAACAGGTTCTAGTTTTCTACCTTATTGCTGCTGCAATTTAGTTATCCTTATTTGAAAATCCCAAAAAAATTATTCCTATATTGCTGCATAAACTTTTCGTCATAAAGTTTTCATCTCTACGACGAAAGATACATTGCAGAATTCCAACCGTATAGCACCGTCTGTTTGATCTTGCTACTGTGTTTTTTCTATCCAAATCTCTATTAAATTTTTAAGATATTTTTGACATTTCCTAACAGCAGATTTCCTTTGGTTTTGTCAAAAAATTCTCAATATAAACCATTGATATTTTACGTCTAATCTGCTATACTTGAAAATCTGCACTGTAAAATTTCAACCGCATAGTACTGTTTATTTGATCTTGATACTATGTTGTTTCTATCCAAATCTCTACGAAATTTTTATGATAGCTTTGAGACTTCCTAACAGTGGAATCCCATTTGGTTTCATCAAAAAATTCTCAACATAAACCACTGATCTTTTACATCCAATCTGCTATACTTAAAAATCTATGCTGCAGAAAATTTCAGCCGCATATTGTTGCCTTAACCCATCTATTTGTAATCTTTTTTGAATGAAATTTCTTATACACTTCATAGATCATCTTGGCTTCCATCTAAGATTGATCCATTAAGAAATTCATCTCTAAAAATGATTTTGTGTTGCTGCAAATTTTCGTTGTAACCCGCTGAAATTTCTCGACGAGAATTCTGCAATCGCAACTTGCACCAATTTCCTTACTGTTATACTGCCGAAATTTTCTTGATTAAATTAGATATCCTTGCTGTCATATAAACTGTGATTTTGCTATCAATTCTCTCCTCAATTCTCTCAAGTTTTTGGTGGAAATTACGTCGAGAAATCGTTGTTTCTTCGACGACAATTCTACTCTTACAAGACAGCACATACTTGCTGCAACTTCCACTTATTTCTATCAAACCTTTGCTACCATCTATCACAGATTCAAAACTTTAATCTATAGCCCTAAAACTCCACCAAACCAAACTCTCAAACTATACCCAAAATAGCCACAAAACAAGCCTAAACCGTAGCCTACATCCACCAATCTACTAACCCTTTCGACCATCACCTCTCTCAATCAATACATACCTTTAACCCGACAACAAAAGAGAGATCCTAACATCACAGATTTGGTGGCATATACTATGGCATCTGAGGAGGTAATCAATGCTAAATTCGAAGCCTTCGAGGCGCGAATGGAGGATAAGATTCAAACGCTCTTTACCGAACTCAGATTGGGCCGACCACTAAGCCCGAAGAAATCACATCAAGGAGAGAGCTTTGCCCAATCACACCAAGCCCAAAGATATGACTTCCAAGAGAGGGAAAGCTCTATGACCAACCCCAACTATCCATGCATGAGAGTGGACTTCCTTAGATGGGAAGAAGGAGGCCCGATTGGTTGGATCTTACACGCGAAATGATATTTTTGGTACCATAAAACTGTGGATGCATCTATGGTAAAAATTACAGCTATACATCTTGAAGGGGATGCTATATAGTGGTTTGACTGATTTAAACATACTTATGGAATCCTTTCATGGCGACAATTCAAAGAAGGACTACTGATCCGCTTCAAACCAACCGATTACGAGAATATGACGGACAACTAGCAAAGATCCGACAAACCTCTACCATTCAGGAGTACCAAACCAGGTTTGAAAGATTATTTAATCAAACTCATGATTAGTCTCAAAAACAGCTATTGAGGACCTTCATTGAGGGCTTGAAGCCGGAGATCCGAGGAGAAGTTAAAGCGCAACAACCATATACGCTTATGGCAGCCATCTCTTTCGCACGACATCAAGAGGAGCAATTGAACCATGAAGCTCAGAGGACTAGGGTCGCTCCTCAACTAGTAATATTGAAGCCCTCAGCCCCCCCTACTATCGACCAAGTCCCTACACCAAAGAGGTTAACAAGAGAAGAGCTTCGGGAGCAACATGCGAAGGGGTTATGTTGGCATTATGACGAGCCGTGGAGCCGTGAGCATCACTGAAGTAAAGGGAGACTTCTTATGATTGAACCAATAGAAGAAGAGGTCATTAAACATCCAAAAGAGAGCCTTGAACATGAAGGAGAAGATGTAGAAGAAGAGCCACAACCGACCGAAGTTTCGGTACATACACTAGTCGGCTACTCAAACCCGCAAACGATGAAAGTTGGAGGCCTTCTAAAACAACAACCGATCATTGTTCTCATCGACACGAGCAGTACTAATAACTTTCTAAACAATAAGGTTACTATCTAGATGGCCTTACCTATCGAGAATTGCAACAGGTTTGACATTAAAGTCATCGATGGATGGATTTTGAAGTATGATCGTAGGCGCCCGTAAGTGAAACTATTGCTGATCATGAGGCCTTACCAAGAGATAATTACATATTTCTTCCTTCTCCCTCTTGATGATCATGCAGCCATGCTCATAATTAAATGGTTGACGACATTAGGTGATATTTCTTGGAATTTTATGCAACTAATTATGAAATTTTATAGTAAGGAGAAACAGGTGATACTGAACGGGAAACGTGGGGGCGACGTAACGACGATTTGCACACAACAAATGGAGAAGGTTTTGCATAAAGCATGCAACAGATTTTTGTTACAACTTGAGCAGCAAACTAAGGGAGATCCAATAGAATTTGAAGATCCAAACCTACTTCCTTTGCTTGCTGAATTTTTAGATATATTTGACGAACCGTACAACCTACCTCTTACCTGTCGGCATGATCATTATATAACGATTCTTTTAGGAAAACCTACAGCAAATACTCGGCCATATCAATATCTACATCTCCAGAAGGATGAAATAGAAAGGATTATAAAAGAGATGCTCGAAATAGGAGTTATTCGGCCAAGTTGCAACCTCTACTCTTCATCGGTGCTACTTGTACGCAAGAAGGACGGAACATGGCGAATATGCGTTGATTACCGAGCTCTCAATGGCATAACCATCAAGGACAAATACCTTATTCCAATAGCAGATGAAATGCTAGATGAAAGGGAGCACAAATCTTCACAAAGCTAGACCTTTGATCCGGGTATCATCAAATATGAGTGTGCATACCGAAAACCACCTTTTGAACACACAACAACCACTACGAATTTTTGCTTTCTTCAACAGAAGGTGGAATATCTTGGGCATATCATATCAGAGGAAGGTGTGATAGTGGACCCCTTCAAAATTGAAGCAATGCAAAACTGGCCTACCCCGAGGAACATAAAATTGCTACATGGCTTTCTGGGTTTAACAAGCTACTATCGTAAGTTCGTGAAAAACTATGGAAAGATCAATGCACCACTTACTTTCTTACTGGAAAAAGATGTCTTCCAATGGTTAGACAGAGCCTCCGCTGCCTTCGACAAACTTAAGGCAGCTATGACGATGACGCTGGTGCTAACACTACCAGATTTCAACCGACCCTTCATTATTGAGGCCGACGCATCTAGAGTCAGAATTGGAGCCATTCTCATGCAAGATAGTCAACCACTCGTATACACTAGCAAGGCATTATCTCCCTCCCATCAAAATAAGTCAACATATGATAAGGAGATGCTCGCCATTGTGCACGCAGCAACGAGGTGGAGACCCTACTTGATTGGTCGACGATTTCAAATTAAAACCGACCATAAAAGTCTCAAGTACTTTTTGGAGCGAAAGATATCATCCCCTAAGTAGCAAAAATGGGTAACGAAACTTCTTGGATTTGATTGTGAAATAACTTACAAAAAGGGGAAAGAGAATGTTCTTGCAGATGCGCTTTCACAGCTACTCGAGCAAGCTGAAGTTTCGGCCATTTCACTTTCGACCAGCGACTTCCTTGAGGATATTAAGATGGAATGGCAGGAAGATTCAGAGACTAGTAAGATTATAAAAAAATTGGAGGAAGCACCAAGCTCCGTGGCTCATTACAATTGAGACTCAAAAGAATTACACTATAAGGGATGCATTGTGCTTATGATAAATTCTACTTGCATCTTCACGAGCAGATTTTGGACAAAGTTATTCCATATACAAGGTACTAAATTGAAAAGGAGTATGGCATATCACCCACAAATCAACGGCCAGTCAAAAGTTATAAATAAGTGCTTGGAGACAGCCCAAAGCCACCCACCAAATATGACTATCCAAAGAGAACTCCAAACCCAGCCAAGTGTCATTATTGATCGACGAATCGTGACTCGACGACGACGACCCACTACTAAAGTGCTAATACAGTGGGTGAACCTACCAACAGAAGATGTCACTTGGGAGAACTATGACGACTTGAAGATCAAATTCCCAAAATTAATGAATCGTCAGCCTCGAGGACAAGGCTGATTTGAAGAGGGCGGGTCTGTTAGGACTCTAGCTAGGAGAGTCCTAATTGAGAGGGACATTCATGTAAAACCTACCTAAGCCGACCCCTATTAAAGAGGTGAAGAGGCCGGCTAGGGTTAGGAGGTTGTTTCTTAGAGATGAATTAGGAGTTGTAAAGGAATAGGAGTCTTGAGTAGAAGTCCTATTAGGAGTTGGTTAGAAGTAGGAGTCTTGAGTAGGAGTCCTATTAGGAGTTAAGATTTAGAAACCCTATAAATAGCCATGTATTCCTCCTCTTTTGATAAGCAATAGATGAATCTTTTCTGCAGCCTTTGAGCAGCAACTTGGAGGGAGGAACCCCTATAGAGTTTCAAGGAGGCCGATCCCCTAAAGAGATCAACCCCAAGTTTAGAATCTGCAAGGGTTCTAACAGAGCTTTGTAAGGGTTATCCTGAAAAGTAGAAAGTACTGTAAAGAGGATAGTTGGTCTTCGCCCATTAAACAAAGACCATTAGTGGACGCCGGTGACCTCGATGAAGGAGGAATCGGAAGTGAATGTAGGTCACAACGACCGAACCACTATAAATTCCTATGTGCTCATTTCTATTCTGCTTTTTACTACTGCTATTACTTTCTAAGTTAACTACTAGTTCATTTACTCTAAAGTCAAGCAATTTTCAAAATTGATTTTCAACGAATAAATATCTTACAAAATCGATGATTTTTCCACTATACTAATTCACCCCCCTCTCTCTCTTAGTGCCGCTCTTGATCTTAACGGTTACGCCTCCTCGTGTAATTATAACTTAATCATAAGTACGTAGGCCTGACAATAAATGAGAAATAAATTGGAGGCTCATAAGCCCCAATAATAATAATAATCACATCACATGTACACACACATTACACGGTCCATAATCATTCGTCCACATCATATATCACATGTACACATGATCATCATGTAGGACTATTAGATGATGATGATGATAATAATAATAATAATAACTCAGAATTTTTAAAATTCTAAGGGGCACAATTATCCTTTTACCCAAAACCCTATCCTCTTCCCTACTGCTACGTTGTGGCTGTCGCCACCCTATTGACAGCGGCCACTATAGGGTTCCGTAGTGCCGCTCCTACGAGCGATTCTACCCGCGAGCACAACACCCTGTCACAGACTTAGCTGGTTTTGCCTAAGTCGTGCGGCACCCTTGCATTCTGTCATGGACTTAGTTGATTTTGCCTAAGTCGTGCGGCACCCTTGCGTGTCCGTCCGCAAAGGTCAGCCTCCCCGAAGCCTCCCATGGTCCCTTAGGACCCACAAAAGAGAAAACAGGTTAGAGAAAATGCCTCACTCGGGATCCACAAGTAAACATTCCAAGAAACACTTCATAGATAATGCAAATTAAAAGCTGACTTTACAAGCTCTGAACAGTTGCACAACAAAGGGTCAAAATCGTCCACTACAGACCGAAAATCTCTCACAAGTGTCCACAAGACATAACCTTTATTTATAAGCCTAAAGCGGCCACCAAACCCAACTAAAATGGGACTATTAAGCCTTCGGTTGTCCCTCTACATGCTAGGCAAAGAATGAACATACCAAAAGACACGGACGTACATAAGCATTACATCGAACATCCTGTTTAGAAGTTTGTCCGTGATATTCTCCCCCACTTATTTCTTCAACGTCCTCGTCAAAGCCTTTGCTGACACTGCAACTCCTCGCCTTTGCTGAGTCTTCAATCTTCTGCTCCAGCTGCAATGTGTCTCCTAGCTCCCAACTGCTCTCCGCTGCTGTTTTTGAGTAGTCGAACCTTTGATCCGCCATGCTACTTCAACTCACCAATGACTCTAACTCTAGTGTGGGGTTGGCTAAGTTGTGTTGATCCTTGTTGATTCCTACGAATCCTCCAGATAAAGGAAAAGACCTTTCTTACTATGTACTAGTCTCTCAAATCCCTCATGCTACTTGAACTGGATGGATGCTTGTTGGAGCTTTAACGAGCATCGCCTTGCAAACTTTCAAAGCTTTTGGTCTTTTCTATACAAAATTTGCTCATCGACTCTTCTTTTACTTAGTTGTCACTTCCAAGTAGATTCGCATCACTTACGCTTTCGATTGGCATTTTGTTGGGAAATGAGGCGGATACTCTACTCTCAGTAGCACTGATCACCAATGGTGAGGATTTGACAACTATTATCTTCTAATATCTTCAAAGGGTCTTTGAACCTATGCAGAGCTTCTCTACTTGATAGATAAGAGAATTATGGTACTAGGTTTCACCCATTCTCTTAAGGGTTGAGAAGGCAAAGTTTACTTGACTTCGTCTGCCTCCTCGAGATTGTACTCTATACATCGAGCTGGTTACTGGCCTTCGCCTACTCTTTGCTCATACTTCTGAAGCACTTGAAGTGTTTGCACTCCTTGCGTTGAGTTAGTTACTGTAATTCACCTTCTCAATGCCATCGAACTTCTGGAATGTAGGAAGTTTTTACCCTAACTTGGAGTAATTCTCTAATAGATTTGGTCACCTCTGGGATTGTACCATCTTCTCCATCAATCCTGCCGCCTACTCCATTGAGTAGCAAAGGTACAGCACCGCGTATTGCTTGTTTCGTTCCTTGGTTGTGCACTCTTGCATGACCCAAAGTCCTTCACTTTTGGCTATCTTGATGAGAAGCTCGTTGACACCGGTCTTACGAAGTTCCTTGGCCTCTACCCTTCAGCCTTGTCTCGGTACTCAAAGTTTGCCTCTGCATACTCCACCTCCTTGGCCCCTTTCATGACCAAGCGCTCTCCCTCCATAAGAGCAAGAGATTAATGACTTTCACGGAAGTCCCGCCTCTACGGTACCATGGCGTTGCCATGCCCATGGCCCTACTATCCGTCGCCTCGTATCTGCATCCCTTTTCTTCACGATCAGTAGATATGTCTCTATAGCACTCCTTTGAGTCCACCTCCATTCTAACTGATGCTTGATTTTGGGTAGCTAAGTCCCTCTGGACTCATCGTCGCTTCCTTGCCCCTTTCAACCCCCTACTTCAACACCTCTATGTTCTCTAAGTAGCTCCCTTTGGTCGATGGAAAGACAGACTGCAACTCCTATGCATGGCCTCTGCCATCATGTTGTAGGATTTACACCGATTTTGTTCTCCTTAGCTTTCTTAGTAGCAACGTTCATTTACTCGACCTTATCCTCTGACTTGCCGAGCTCCCTTAAGCGAATATGGGCTCTGGAATAGTCCAATTCTCTAATTGCTTTGATCATACCTCTGCATGATCAAGTCCCTCCCCTAAGACTCACTGGTACTTGCATTCGAACTTTTCTCTTGGTAGAACACAGCCCCCATATGCTGATGACCAAGGCTTTCATCCGATGCAAAATTCGATGAACACATGGAAGACCTGCCTTTGCGGTACCATGGCCTTCACTCCTTGAATCCATAGCCCTTCTTGTCGTCGTGTTGTTCACCGAAGTGGAGCTTTCAGTAGCTCCCAATCATACCTCTGTATGATCTAGTCCCTCACGGGACTATGTCGTGTTCATCGCATTGCCACGAACTGTTCCACCATGATCCGCTGTAACATGTCGCCTCCTGGTGACATCTCTATTGCATTCTGATCCTTGTGGGATGAACTCGAATTGTGATCCCTCTATGTGTGGCCTCTGTCAATACATCGCAGGGTCTCTTTCACCTTCGATTTTGTTCACTCCTTTGGTAATCGACCTTCATCCACCCACTCTTGGGTCACACCTAGATGAAGCATCGCTCTAGGATAGTCCATCGCCTAGTAGCTCCCAAAGTCCCCCAACTTCGCTGCAATTAGTGCACCATTGTCTGGATCCTGGGTCTCTGCCCCTACCAGCACAATTTTCGCTGCGCACCACTTCCTTTATGGCAACTTGAATGGCAACACTATGGCATATTCTTCAAGAGTACCCGCTTCTACATCCTCTTGCCCAGTGCCAAGGCCTTCTAAACCCAACTTTGCCTCCGCAAATTGAGTCGCCTTAGTTCCTCCATCAAATGCTTTTCCGAGATAAGGTGCATATGTTGAATCTCGTATTTTGATGATGAAACTACTTGATATATGTTTATGATTTAATCTGCGTTTTGAGTGACGCAGGATACCTTGATCAGGATGAGACAATTAAAGCAGGAAAATCATGTTGTGCCGGAGGAACATGTCAGAAGATTGGACGTCGGGCCGGTGGATCGGTCGATGTATCGACAGAAGGCTTCGGGCCGTGGACTCGGGCATCGGGCCAAGAAGAGCGGGTATTGTGCCAACGATATCGGAGTTGCGGAGCCAATTGGCCGATTGGGCAATAGGCCGCAGGAAAGGACGATGCGCCGAAGAATCGGACGAAGCGTCAAGGGACCAATGACATGCCGGACAACTTGGTTAATTCTAAGGATTAATTGTCTCGATCGAATTTTTGTTTACATGTGTAGGATTAACTACGATGAAAGTAAGACATGCAGTAGGAGTTGCGCCGGAGTCAAGACAATGATCACGTTGGGAGTTCGAGAGTTTGACGGAAGTTCGGATAGTCATCGGAGGTTCTGCGGGAACAAATCCGAGAAGTCCATAAGCTTGCCAAAGAAGCTCGTCGGAACTCGCCAAGTGGATCGTCGCAAGTCCAGGAGTTTGCCGGAAGTCCGCAGGAGCATCACCGAGGGTTCATCGGATGATCGACGGAAGTTCGCCGGAAGCTCGCCGGAAGAAGCGATTGACGTACCGGAGCAAGTTGCAGTAAATGTCTTTCGTAGACAGCACAATGATTAAGTTAGAAATGGGAGGTGATCCCATTAACTTAATCTTGGGGCAATCGGACCCCTGAAAGACCCAAATTGGGCTGAATGAATCAACCCATTCGGACCTGAAATAGTGCTAGGAGGTAGCACCGCCAGGGTAGGAGGTAGCACCGCCCAAGAGGCAGTCTCTGAGCGAGACTGGGTGGTGCAACCGCCCCAGTCAGGAGGTTGCACCGCCTGAGCTCAGTCTTCGAGCTCTAGCAGGAGGTGCAACCGCCCCTAACAAGAGGTGGCACCGCTTGAGCTCAGTCTTCGAGCTCTGCCAGGCGGTGCAACCGCCTCAGTCAGGAGGTGCAACCGCCTGAGCTCAGCCTTCGAGCTCTGGCAGGAGGTAAAACCGCCCCTGACAGGAGGTGGCACCGCCCAGAGGCTCAATCTTCGAGCTTTGCTAGGCAGTGCAACCGCTCTAGTCAGGAGGTGCAACCGCCTGATCCCGGAATTCCGGGAATTGATAGTTTTGAGCTCCAAATTTGAACTGGGTTGGGGCCTATAAATACCCCACCCATTCAGCACTGAAAGAGCACAGACATACACCGAAATCTTGATCTTTTTCTGTGATTCTTAGAGCTCAAAATTGTTGTAGAGGCCAAAAGTTCTTCTCCCTCTATTCTTCCAAGTTCTGAGTTGTAAAGAGAGGAGAGAAAATTCTGTCAGGGTTGTCTCCTAAGCCCGTCAAAAGGAGTGAAACTGTAAAAGGGTGGTTGGCCTTCGCCTATTGAAGGAAGGCCTCTAGTTGACGTCGGTGACCTCGTCGGTGGAGGAAACCAAAAGTGGAGTAGGTCAAGATTGACCGAACCACTCTAAATCTCAGTTTGCATTTACTTTGAGCATTTTATCTTTACTGCAAACCTCCTAAATAGCTACTGCCTTCTGCGCTTTTACGAACGAGTTTCTAAGTTCAGAACTTTCCGAATCTGCATTTAGACGTAAATCGACTTTTTCGTACGATCATTACATTTCAGTTTACGTTTACATTTTGATTTCAATTATAACTGCAAACTGCCTTTTGCGCATTTATAAAACATATCTCAAAGTTCAGTATCTTCAAAATTGACATTTAGACGTAAACCGGTTTTATCGTACGAACGTTGCATTTTAGTTTGCGCTTGCATTCTGATTTTTATCATAAACTGCAAACTGCCTTTGTAGATTTACTTTAATGTCATCTCACTTAATCTTAAGTTAAAGTAATCTTAGAATCGGCTTTTACATCGAAATCGTTTTTATCAAACGAACGCAGCTTTCGGTTTTAATCGCTGAAATATTTTCGCTGCACTAATTCACACCCCCCCCCCCTTCTTAGTGCTCTCGATCCTAACAATTGGTATCAGAGCCTGGCATTTCTCATTTCGGATTTATACCCGAGAGAAATGGCTCTTCATGGCTTTCAAGAGGGCTTATCGGTCTTTCGTCCACCATTGTTTAACGGATTGGACTACACTTATTGGAAAACTCGAATGAGGGTTTTCTTGATTTCTATGAATTTGGATTTATGGAATATCATTGAAAACGGTTTTCAACTTCCCTCTAAACCGATGAACGAATGGTCGGATTTGGAGAAGAAGTATTTTTCTTTAAACGCAAAGGCTATGAATGCCTTATTTTGCTCTTTGGACAAAAATGAGTTCAATCGAATTTCTACATGCGTAACGGCTTTTGACATTTGGCGAACGCTTGAAATCACGCACGAGGGAACTAGTAGAGTCAAAGACTCGAAAGTTAACTTTTTATTGCATGATTTTGAGCTTTTTCGAATGCAACCAAGCGAGACTATAGGCGACATGTACACCCGTTTCACGGATGTCATCAATAGTTTAAGAGCTCTTGGAAAATGTTTTTCAGATTTTGAACTCGTAAACAAGATTTTGCGTTCTCTTTCTAAGAAGTGGGATTCAAAAGTAACTGCAATACAAGAAGCTAAAAACCTAAACAACTTACCACTTGAAGAACTAATTGGTTCGTTGATGACATATGAAATGGTGCACAATGCACATGATGAACATGTTGAACACAATCACCTTCCAAAGAACAGGAAGGATTTGGAACTCCGGACAAATGAATGCCACTTGAGCGATGACTGAAGTGATGAGGACAATGATGAACTTGAACTTCGAACACTAAATCTTAATAAGTTTATTAAACAAAAATCTAAAATAGACAATGAACTTGAACGAAGGAAGAGGCCAAAGAAGAGGAAGGCAACCAAGGATGAATCAAAAACTTCCAAAGGTGAAACGGCGAATTGGGCTTTGACGGGCTTCGACTACAAGATAAGTAACTCAACTCCCTTGAATTATTTCGAAATTACATGATGCTCTTCATAATACATTTTCTTTTTAATATAGAATTAATTTTCTTGAAAATTACATGTTAAAAAAAAATATGATGAAAATGCAAAATTTATGATCATGCTAGTAGTTTTGAAAATAATCATGAAAAATACATATTTTATGATAAACAAACAAAATTATTTTGATTGAAAATATGAAATCATGCTTGATGATATAATGATGTTTTGATACCATGATTTTATTCTATGTATGAGATTTTAAAAATCGTGTTTATTGGTTTTATAATTATGGATGATAAATCTTGCGATTTTTGATTTTCATGGTAATGAAAGTGCCTTATTGATCTTTGTCGTAATAAAACTTGCACTTTCGATTTTAAAACATGCTACATGTTTGGCATAGATGAAATAAAATCATATGAACTAAAACAACTAAAAAGAGAAAAGTATTTTTCTTGAAAATTTATTTTTCTCTACCGTATTAACTTTTTCACTAAGAGATCAATAAAATTATCTATGCCATTTTGAATCTCTTGAAAGTAATGTTGAGATTTTGATAATGTGTTCTTATTGAAATTTATTGAAATGAATCATGATTTCTTGGAATTATAACTTGAGAATTCTTTTTATAAATCAAAATAACTTACTGTGATTCTTTCTTTTTGCTATTTGAGTTATCTAAAAAGAATCATAATATGTCTCTTAATATTCATAATTTGTCTACATGATTCGTAAATCTCATTACCAACTCTTCTTGATATTCATTATGTGATGATATGAATACATGAAATATTCATTAATTTATTTTGATGTATACAAATGAAAAGTTATGATCATGCATGGTAAGATATAATTTGACAAAATTGATACTATCATGATATGAAGCATTTATGATTTGCAATGATGCATGCAATACTTGAGCTTTTTAATTATGATGTGAAGTATTGCATATGATGTAAATCATGATTTAAAATGCTATGAATTGTTACTAAAATGATGTATGTTGATTTAATGTCATGAATACTCTAAATGATGAATATTTGGTATCATGATCAAAATGTTGATAAATAGTTAAAAATTTAAGTATCATGTATGATATGCTCATAATATTGATTGATTTATTCAGTATCATGCATGAATGAAATATAAGGTTTTTGAAATTGTGCATGTTCGAATTTGAAAATATAATGATGCACAAATAAGATTGAAACCTTCCCTTGTCATGATTTAGAAATTAATGTAAAGGGTCTTCCCTTCTCTTTCCCAATGACATAGGGGGAGAAAGAGTTGCTAATGTGCATATCTCAAAGAGAAAATTGCTAGCTTTCGTGTCTTAAAATGTTGAAAATTTTTTGCTAGCTTGTATATTGTAAACTTTCTATCGTACTATCATGATAATTGTATTTGAAAAACTATGGCAAAAATATGTCCGAATGATTGAACTTGTTAAAATTAATTTTCGGACTTACTTGATTGAATGATCAAATCACTCGACTGCCATGATGATTTTACACAATTACATGCCCAAATAACAGGTTGGAAATTATGTGCTTTGGATACAAAAATTTCCATGATAATAAGCATGTTTTGTCCTCATGATTGTATTTGAAAATCAATAGCACAGCCTTGTCCGAATGCATGAAAGTGTTAATTTCATTTTCGGATTCTCTTAACTATTGGCATCCTAACAATTGGATTTTCGAATTATCCTCTTCCAGACTTAATAAGCATATGTCATATCAAGTTTAATTCATATCATTAATTTTTGACATATGGAATCAATCTGCAAATACATCTCTTATACATTTATCATGTGAACAATGTTTTGTTTTGAGAAATGGATTTGATGAAATGATTCCTGCTTATAAATTCCTTCTTGAAAAAGGAAGTCATTTTTACGTACAAGGATTTGATACATATCTTGATACTTGTAAAAATGAAGCGTGCTTTAATATCTTATCGATTTTAACTTCATTCGAGTAAGCTCAGAAATAGCTTTCCTCCGTCATGTAAAAAGAAAATAACAAACAAAATGGAAGAAGTTTTCAAAGCTATCTCCATGTCATGTTTTCCTTGAAATGTTTGAATATTTGGTATCTTATCACTTTTTGTTGAAAATTGACATGAACCTGCTTATGGCATTGCACTTATATTTAAAATTTGCTTATATCGTTCTCTTTTTTGTTGACGACAAAGAGGGAGAAATATATGAATTGATGCTATAAACACTGATGCTATGATTGCCAAATTTGCATTATGCCATGTCTGCATCATGTGTTAAGATGTCAAGAACTTGTATCGTAATTTTACGTGTTGATATCTTACCATGTGATGAAATGCTACAATTGATAAACACTTGAAATGTTTGCGTTATAATATCAAAAGCTTACATCGTAATTTTATATGTTGATATTTGATAATAGCAAACTTGCATGATGGTAACAATAGATATTATGTTTTTCATGCAATGAGTTAAACTTACATCACAAATACTTGATTGTGGTACTTCTCCTTTTTGTTGATGACAAAGGGGGAGAAGTATGTTGATGACATGACATGTTATGCATAAGTTTATGCATAAGTTCATAATGACGTGTTACAAGTATTCATGATGAATATTGCAATGACTTGAATTCAGTTTGAATTCAAGATTCTATCAATATGGCATATTGATAGGGGGAGTTTGTTTAAACTCCGGGAGTTAAGTTTAACTCCGTCATCAAGTGGTTGTCATCATCAAAAAGGGGGAGATTGTTGAATCTCGTATTTTGATGATGAAACTACTTGATATATATTTATGATTTAATCTGCGTTTTGAGTGACGCAGGATGCCTCGATCAGGATGAGACAATTAAAGCAGGAAAATCATGTTGTGCCGGAGGAACATGTCAGAAGATTGGACGTCGAGCCGGTGGATCGGTCGACGTATCGACAGAAGGCTTCGGGCCGTGGACTCGGGCATCAGGCCAAGAAGAGCGAGTATTGTGCCAAGGATATCGAAGTTGCGGAGCCAACTGGCCGATTGGGCAATAGGCCGCAGGAAAGGACGATGCGCCGAAGAATCGGACGAAGTGTCGAGGGACCAATGACATGCCGGACAACTTAGTTAATTGCTTAGTATTAATTGTCTCGATCGATTTTTTGTTTACATGTGTAGGATTAACTATGATGAAAGTAAGACATGCAGTAGGAGTTGCGCCGGAGTCAAGACAATGATCACGTTGGGAGTTCGAGAGTTCGACAGAAGTTCGGACAATCGTCGGAGGTTCTGCGGGAACAAATCCGAGAAGTCCATAAGCTTGCCAAAGAAGCTCGTCGGAACTCGCCAAGTGGATCGTCGCAAGTCCAGGAGTTTGCCGGAAGTCCGCAGGAGCATCACCGAGGGTTCATCGGATGATCGACGGAAGTTCGCCGGAAGCTCGCCGGAAGAAGCGATTGACGTACCGGAGCAAGTTGCAGTAAATGTCTTAGGAAATAATCGTAGTTAGCACAATGATTAAGTTAGAAATGGGAGGTGATCCCATTAAATTAATCTTGGGGCAATCGGGCCCCTGAAAGACCCAAATTGGGCCGAATGAATCAACCCATTCGGACCTAAAATAGTGCTAGGAGGTAGCACCGCTAGGGTAAGAGGTAGCACCGCCCAGGAGGCAGTCCCCGAGCGAGACTGGGCGGTGCAACCGCCCCAGTCAGGAGGTTGCACCGCCTGAGCTCAGTCTTCGAGCTCTAACAGGAGGTGCAACCGCCCCTGACAGGAGGTGGCACCACCTGAGCTCAGTCTTCGAGCTCTGCCAGGCGGTGCAACCGCCTCAGTCAGGAGGTGCAACCGCCTAAGCTCAGCCTTCGAGCTCTGGCAGGAGGTAAAACCGCCCCTGACAGGAGGTGGCACCGCCCAGAGGCTCAGTCTTCGAGCTCTGCCAGGCGGTGCAACCGCTCCAGTCAGGAGGTGAACCGCCTGATCCCGAAATTCCGGGAATTGACAGTTTTGAGCTCCAAATTTGAACTGGGTTGGGGCCTATAAATACCCCACCCATTCAGCACTAAAAGAGCACAGACATACACCGAAATCTTGATCTTTTTCTGTGATTCTTAGAGATCAAAATTGTTGTAGAGGCCAAAAGTTCTTCTCCCTCTGTTCTTCCAAGTTCTTAGTTGTAAAGAGAGGAGAGAAAATTCTGTCAGGGTTGTCTCCTAAGCCCGTCAAAGGGAGTGAAACTGTAAAAGGGTGGTTGGCCTTCGCCTATTGAAGGAAGGCCTCTAATTGACGTCGGTGACCTCGTCGGTGGAGGAAGCCAAAAGTGGAGTAGGTCAAGATTGACCGAACCACTCTAAATCTCGGTTTGCATTTACTTTGAGCATTTTATCTTTACTGCAAACCTCCTAAATAGCTACTGCCTTCTGCGCTTTTATGAACGAGTTTCTAAGTTCAGAACTTTCCGAATCTGCATTTAGACGTAAATCAACTTTTTCGTACGATCATTACATTTCAGTTTACATTTACGTTTTGATTTCAATCATAACTGCAAACTGCCTTTTTGTGCATTTATAAAACATATCTCAAAGTTCAGTATCTTCAAAATTGACATTTAGACGTAAACCGGTTTTATCATACGAACGTTGCATTTCAGTTTGCGCTTGCATTATGATTTTTATCATAAACTGCAAACTGCCTTTGTAGATTTACTTTAACGTCATCTCGCTTAATCTTAAGTTAAAGTAATCTTAGAATCGACTTTTACATCGAAATCGTTTTTATCAAACGAATGCAGCTTTCGGTTTTAATCGCTGAAATATTTCCGCTGCACTAATTCACCCCCCCCCCCCCCCCCTCTTAGTGCTCTCGATCCTAACAGCATGTGCCCAGAAGCTCCCTTCGTCTTTGGCACCATACAAGATGAGTATGCTCCGTCAGAATGAAGGACCCATGGAATAACATGATCCTGCTCTTGCCTCTGCAAGAGTTCATGTCCTTGACCTCTGTCCAAGGAAAGCACTGTGCCTCCGCTCCATTTTCCATCTTCTATGCTGGCTCCCTTTATGCGGCTTGGGTACTTCACCAAGTTACACCCAAGTTGCTCCGCTCCTCGTTTTTGCATTGAGTTGATGGTGGCCCTCGCGCCCACCTTTCCACGGGTCAGCTCTCCCTTGAGTCCGATCTCCATATCGACTCCAAGTGTGCCTTCATTTTTGTTGCTTTGGGTCACTCCCCCACTTAATCTTGCTATGCATCCACTAATGCATTCTCTCGAACGAGATCATGCGACGACTCCTCGTCGCTTGCTCAGTCCATTGAGCTTCGTGGAGTTGTTGTTTGTTGAGATACTCCTCCTCAACATGTGAGGTCCGTCCCACATGATTCTCCCTCTAGAGAGCCGGAACTTATCCCTCCTGGATAACTGTCCTATTGGAGTAACATCTCTCTTCGTTTCGGAGACCACCATCTCCTTGGACTACTCCGATTTGCTGAACAAACTGTACATTGTTCTGCCTCCTGCAAACGCACTTGCTAGATTGCGACTCCATGTCAATACAGCCCCCGCTGCACCACTCATGGCCTAGTAACATGCTGAACTCGTTACACACTTCAGCCTCCTACGGATGTATCCTTCACATGCCGAAGAGAAAGTTTCAATGCTCTATGGTGCCGAGTTTTGGTCGCCTTGGGATAGCCGCGAACATTCCATCGTCCGCATACAAGCCCATGTATGAGTACCGAATTCTTTGAGTTAGCAATTCCCCTCACCTCTATGAGCTTTACACAACTCTTTCGGTCGCTGAGCAACTCATTCCACCTTGCATGGTCTCATCCTTTACCAAGCGCCTCACTTGCCTTGAGCACCATCAAGTATAGTTGTTAACGTTGAGCCGTAGCTCAAACTCAGCCATTCCAACCTTTATGCACTCCACATTCTTCCAAGCTTGCTTGTTCTCGTGGTACCTCTTACGCGAAGGGTTGGCCATTCTTCTGAATGCCAATCTCAGATGCCCGCTCCTCCGAGCGACTCCTTTTCCCTACATTTCCATGCCCTTTTTCCCCTAAACGGTCACGTGTGTGCTGACTATCCTCAACGCAGCCCCGCTAGGTCCCCTACGTTTGCATATTAAGTATTTCTATGAGTGCTTGTCCCACTCTGATACCATCTGTCACGAACTTAACTGGTTTTACCTAAGTCGTGCGGCACCCTTGCGTGTCCGTTCGCAAAGGTCAGCCTCCCCGAAGTCTCCCATGGTCCCTTAGGACCCACAAAAGAGAAAACGGGTTAAAGAAAATGCCTCACTCGGGATCCACAAGCAAACATTCCAGGAAACACTTCATAGACAATGCAAATTACAAGTAGACTTTACAAGCTCTGAATAGTTGCATATCAAAGGGTCAAAATGGTCCACTATAGATCGAAAATCTCTCGCAAGTGTCCACATGACACAACCTTTATTTACAACCCTAAAGCGGCCACCAAACCCAACTAAAATGGGACTATTAAGCCTTTGGCTGTCTCTCTACATGCTAGGCAAAGAATGAACATACCAAAAGACACGGACATACATAAGCATTACATTGAATATCCTGTTAGAAGTTTGTCTGTGACAACCCGTAGGCGATGCTACCCCACGGGCGGGTGCCCCTACGGGTAATTCAGCTCGAGGGCATAATGCCCATAGGCAACATTGGCCTCGCGGGCGAAGCACCCACAGGCGTCGCCCCTACGGTTGCTTGCCTACAACCCGCAACCAGTCAGCCACCGTAGATGGCCAAGGCTGTAAGTAGCCTTTGGCCATTCTACGAGCACAGCAAGGGCAACAAGAGTTGCTGCCCTTTCTTGCCTTTTGCGTCATAGTTTTGACGACAAAAGCTTTTCCAAAACACAACACACATAATTTAAAACTAATCTTTCGCATAAATAACCAAGCTCTGATACCACTATAGGAAAATCTAGGCGCGACATCACATGCACAACAGAATAATAGAAAACAAAAATCCCCAATTTTTTTAAAAATGTGTTCGTCGTCGTGCGAAGATTGGTGTGTAAAAACCTACGAAACTTAAATCAGCATATAAGATAGTTGTGGTTTACCTAGAGAGACTATATATCTCCGAATCCCTATAGATCTGTAGGAGAGGATGAAGGAGATCAAGCACCCTCCTCTCTAGTGGTGATCCATACAATAGGGCTGCGATTACGCTCTTCCAATCGCTACCTAAAACTCCACACTTGGAATAGTTCATGGCAATGTGATACATAGATGTATGATCGGGAGCTACTAAGAGCTTCACTTCGATGAACAACACGATGACAAGAAAGGTTATGGATTCAAGGAATGAATACCATGGTATCATAGAGGTGAGTCTTTTGTATGTACATCAAATTTTGCATTAGATAAAAGCCTCGGTTATCAGCATATGGGAGCTATGTACCATCGAGGGAGTATATCGAATGCAAGTACTAGTGAGTCACATGGGGGGGACTTGATAATATAGAGGTATAATCAGAGTGACTAAAGAGTTGGACTACTCCATACTTCATATCGCTTAAGGGAGCCCGACAAGTCAGAGGACAAGGCCGAGTATGCTAAGGAGAATAGAATCACTGTAAACCCTACAACATGGGAGTTATATTTTGTTTTTCCATCAACCAAGGAGAATTACTCGTAGAACAAAGAGATATTGAAGCAGAAGGTTGAAAGGGGTAAGGAAGCGACGATGAGTCTAGGGAGGCCTAGCTACCCAAAACTAAGCATCGATTAGAATGGAGGTAGACTTGGCGGAGTGCCATAGAACCACAGAGGCAGATCTACTGATCATAAAGAAAGGAACACAGATACGAGGTGATGGATAGTAGAGCCATGGGCTATATAGGTGGGACTTCCGCGAAGTCATTGATCCTTTGTTCTCTTTGAGGGAGAGTACTTAAGTGGTCATGAAAAGGGTCGAGGAGGCAGAGAATGCAAAGGCAAACTCAATGTACCGAGATAAAGTTGAAAGGCAAAGGTCAGGGAACTTCATAAGACCGGTGTCAATGAGCTTCTTATCAAGATAGTCAAAAGTGGAGAACTTCGGGTCGATGCAAGAATGTTCAACCAAGGAATAAACTAGGCAGTACGTGGTGTTGCACCTTTGCAACTAAGAGGAGTAGGCGACAAAGATGATGAAAAAGACGGTACAATCCTAGAGACGATCAAAACTAGTAAATACTTGTTCTACGTTGGGGTGAAAACTTCTTGCATTCCAAAAGTTCGATGGTATTGAAAAGGTAAATTATAGTAGCTAACTTAACACAAGGAGTGCAAACACTTTGAGTGCTTTAGAAGTGTGAACAAAGAGCGGGCAAAGGCTAATAACCAGCTCGATGCATAGAGTACAACCCTTGAGGAGGCAAGTGAAGTTAAATAACCTTTGTCTTCTCAACTTTTAAGAGAATGGGCGAAATCAAGTACCCTAATTCTTTTATATATCCAATAGTGGAGCTTTGCATAGGTTCAAAGACCCTTCGAAGAAACTTAATAGAAGATAATAGTTGTCAAGTCCTCGGTAATGGTGATCAGTGTTACTGAGAGTAGATTATTCCCTTTATTTTCTAACATAATGTCTATCGAAAGCAAAAGTGATGCGAACCTACTTAGAAATGACAACTAAATGGAAAAAGAATCGATAGATAAATTTTACGGAGGAATGACTCAAAAATTTTAAAGTCTATGAGGCAATGCTCGTTAAAGCTCCAACAAGCATTTACTTAGTTCAGGCGGCATGATGCATTTGAGAGACTAGCACATACTAATGATGGTTTTTTTCTTTATTTGAGAGATATGTAGGAAACAACAAGGATCAACACAACTCAACCAACCCCACACCAAAGTCAAAGTCATTGGCGAGTTGAAGCAGCATAGCGAATCAAAGTTTGACTACTCAACAATAGTGGCAGAGTGCAATTGGGAGCCAAGAGGTGCATTGCAATTGGAGTAGAAAATTGAAGACTCAGCAAATGCGAGGAGATGCAACGTCTGCAAAGGCTTTGATGAGGATGTCAAAGGAATAAGTGGGGGAGAATGTCATGGACAAAATTATAAACAGGGTATTTGATATAATGCTCATGTATTTTCGTATCTTTCGGTTTTGTTCATGCTTTGCACAACATGTAAAGGGCTAACAGTAGACTTAGCAACCCCATTTTCTTTGGTTTTGGTGGCCGTCATAAGCTTGCAAATAAATGTTGTGTCATATGAACACTTATGGGGATTTCGGTTTATAGTGGACCTTTTGTTGTGCGACCGTTCAGAGCTTGTGAAGTTTGTTTGTAATTTGTATTGACTATGAAGTGTTTACTGAAATGATTGCTTGTGAATCCCGAGTGAGACGTTTTCTTTTACTCATTTTCTCTTTTGTAGGTCTTAAGGGATAATAGGAGGTTTCGGAGATATTGATCTTTGCAAATGGATACATAATGGTGCCGTAAAATTTAAACTAAACTAGTTAAGTGAGTGGCGGGCGACTGTGTGCTCGCCTGCCTAATTTCCACGACTTCCGGCAGCATGCTGCGATCGAGAAAGGTGGCTCGGCTGCCATCTAAGCCCAGGCCTCGCTGCAAGATGTAGTGGTCTGCATAAACGAAGAAGAAGCTCGATCATTTCCTCACCTCAGGAGGGATGTCTACCCGTTCGATCAGCTTCACATGTAACGCCAAAGGTAAAATGATCTGGACATGGTCCTTTTTTGGCTCAATATCGTTGCTCCGATCAGATTAACTCTTCTTCACCTATTTGTTTGAATTCAATGCAGTATGTTGATTTTTGTCCATTAAACGTAAAAAGATGGGCATGAGCATGTGATTTCATAAGCTGCATTGATCGGAAAACCCATAATTAGGGAGAACCTGAGAGTGATTTTTTTGAATGAGATAAGTAGTGTTAATGTGTTCTTGGTTGTAGGTTAGTTGTACAGTCTTTAAGTGAGTCACCATACTCAAATTTCTCTCTTATCTTTGTTAATATATAAAGAAAAAGGATGGATTCAAGTAACAAGTTGTCAACTGCTTTATGAATTGTCCCTGCATATAAGATTTATCTCTGTAAAATAGGGAGTCAATATAATGTTGGTGAAATTAGGAAACAGTAAATGCATATCCAAGTGTAATCATACAAAATCTCTTGTATTATTTAGTTGATGTTGGGTGTCAGCAAGGAATGAATTACTGGTATCAGTCATAATATGAGATATGCATCATCATCATCAAGAATTCAACAGGGCATCCAAGAAAGGAAAGCAGCACACTGTTGTCTGAACACAATAATAGCTGTTAGACTTTGATCCTGAGAAGCTCCGATAAAATTTATGTACATTGTCATTCGTAACCATCCCAAGCGTCCATCATCTTTCGTCCACCTTGGCTCGTGGGGCTTGTTAATATAATAGAGGCAAGCAAGCTGTAGTGCTGCTGCTGCTGCTTAAGCCCCTCCTCCGGTCTCTGGTATCTCAATGGGAAATTTGTTTCTCGTCAGTAGTAACACTACCAGTAAGACTGTTTCATCAATCTTCTGAATCGAACATTTAATCCAAATTACCTGATTCCTCCTCCTCCTCCTCCTTCGTCTCAGTATCTTGATCCATCTCCCATTCCATGAAATCTGACAGTGTCATGGAACCGTTTGATTCTAGTTTATTAAGCTTTTCGGTTTCCTCCGCTGTATCGACGAGGGATTTGGCCGTTCCAGTAACTTGTTCTGAATCCAGTAACTTGCCATGAGCCGGATCTTGAGCGAGAGAATCTGCTCGAAGAACATCTTCTATCCGAGACATCACGGTGAAAGCTAAACTTTCTAGAATCCTCGAGTAGCTTTCGAGGATAGAGTAGCCCACATCCTATACGTACGTACGTACAGAGAGTAAAATATTTTTAGAGAAGAAATAACGTTCATTCTAGTGGTAGGAAGAAATACCTTATTGTATTGGATCTTGCTTATGTCCAGCTGTGATTGAGGGATTCCAGGGAATCTGTGCTTGAGAATGAGTAAAATTGTTTCTGCTCTATCTTCAAACTGCTCCCGCTTCCCCCAGCTGACGGCTGAAACCCATGATGATTTGACGTCTTTGTTGTGCATCTTCCTCTTCCAGATGACAACAGATGCTTCGATGCGATCTTTGAGGTCTAGGATCTTGTGCTCGGTCGATAAGTCCGCGGATTCAAGGAACGCTTCGGCATCAAAGTCTTCCTCTGTAATATTTCGATATAGTGCATCTCCGAGGCTTGATCTACCGTTCTGTTGTGTCATGAAAATTGGTCGATGACTATTTATTGGCGGAGGAACATAGGAAAGCAGTGCAAAGAGTAGGTAGACATTTAAATGTGACTCCCTTTGCAAAGTTCACACATGGTAAAGAGTAGGAAAATTCATCTAGTTGATGAGATGGTTGAACTCCCTAAAGTAGCGAGTCTGGCTACTATGGGAGCAAAATCACTTTCCCGGCCTGCAGAATGTAAGTTGTAAGTTCCCGCCTCTACTTCACAATTAGTGCAGTGGTGCTCCGGAAGCAGAAGATGATTGTGATACGCACTGCATTTGAGTCGGGCAAAAGCATCTCTTGCACTAGTTTTTATTCCAACCAGTTATGGGTTGTGAGGATATCAAACTCAGATGGCCTACCTTAGGAAGGGATTCGATGTAGTCTTCCGGAATCTCCATTTCCATTAGAACATTCGCGTTGATGGCCATAGCTGCTTTCAGCACTTGGTTCACCAGCTCTTTCTGATGCTGAATCCATTTTCTTGATGCTTCCGACAACCCGTTCGGAGGGACTCTCACGGTTGGGAGCCACCACTTATCATCGGTCCTCTGTGCGTTTCCCTTCTCGGATTCATCAGCATCTCTGGATACGTACCAGAACTCTTTTTGGTCCTTGAAATTGTCAAGGTATTCCTGTACGCACCATCAAGATCATATATATATATATATATATATCAGAATCGATTATGGTTAGTACATCCGAGGACCATCTATCTCCTCCAAGTTAAGTTATCTACTTACAATCAGCATCGCATCAAGCTTCCTCAATGCAGGAATGTTCATGCGAAGATCTTTCCGTTGCTGTGTTATCATTATCTGTAAAGAGGATGACACAAGTGTTGAATCGGGTTAGGTCTCGGGGTAGTTTTTGTAAGAGAAAATGTTGCGAGTGTTGTTCTTAGATGTCGATGAAAGGTAGCTTATTTACCTCCATGTGTTTTCCATCCTCTGATGTCTGCTGGGAGGCAACAAACTCCACAATATGATCGGTGACGGATAAGAGCCAGTCGATTTCCTTTCTCCACCTTGCCTTCCTTTCTGCCGACATCGGTTCCAAGCGCCACTGCTCTCCGAAAACAGAAGCTGAATAAAGCATGAGCAATGGGGAACCATTAGAGGGGGAGGGGGAACGTTCATTTGGATAGCTGAAGTATGCATCGGAACGGCAAACAAGTCTCTGGTTGAGATGAATTTTTTATGCAAGTTGGAATTCTGCATGTAACTTTATAATTTTCAGAATAATTGTTGCATTAATGTATTGTTTCTGCAAGATTTGGGATCGATCTACAGAAAGGAAGCAAGTTTTGAAAGGCCAGTTTATGACATCACATCACATACATTGATACCCATTATTTGTTCTATATGCTGTATATGAAATGCTTCAACTGTTGTGTGACATTGAGATACTGCTGAGCCAAGATATTAGACAAAACCTGCAAGATTTGTGATGGCATTAGAGAGAGCCAGAGCTGAGGAAACTCCTGTTCCTGCACCGGACATGTCTTCACCGAGAAGAAGCTTTGCGAACTTCTCCTTCATCAACTCCATATCTGCCAAAAGAGTTTGTCAAAGAGAAATGATTCCATCACAGTGAGGTTAGCTATGCCCCCAATCAAATTTAAGCTTCGTTACTGCAAGAACGATATTGTTGTATATGGTGTCCAAATCCGGGAGACCAAAATGTGGGCTGTAATTTTGCTGCAATTAATCTCAATGTGTCATCATCATTTTTAATATTCGAACAAGTAATTGCTGCTGGCTTACCTGATGGGGGGCCATTTCCATCCTTTCTCGGCCTTGACTTGGGTCCTTCCTCAGGTGAGCGATCAGGCGCGGTGCCGATCTGCTGGCCCTCCGAAGCGTCGCTGGCCGTTGTTGAACCCTGGCTCCTGACGAGCACCTTGTCGTCGGCAAGCGACCCGCCCCCTCCCGCATCCTCGAAGCTTAAGGTATGTGCTCTGTTGCCTGTGTCCTCCAACATCTCCTCCCGGTGCATCGACCTGTCAAACCCAAGTCCTAGCTCGAGAAACCGAGCTATCAAGCGCCGACGGCTCGAAAGGGCACCATGTCAAGGCAAGCCTTGTGCATGCCCGGCCGGCAGACGGAATGGAAGGCAGGTCGAAACGGTGTTCCTTGGACGACGAGGAGGGCAGCGCTGCTCAGTGCGACAAACAGAGAGAGAGAGAGAGAGAGAGAGAGACGTCGTCTTTGGCAAATGGTAGAACGGGTTGAGGAGGAGTCCACCTCCGACATGCACCCAAGGGAGGAGCGGGGATTGTGTCAGGACGTGGGGTGCATGTAAGAGGGAAGGGAGGAGAAAGAAAGAGAGGGTTAAGGAGGGAAGGAAGAAGAAGAAGAAGAATAAAATAGGAAAGGAGGCTATTTATGGGCTGTGGCCGGGTTTGTTGTGTCGAGGAGAGAAGTGGGTGGTCAGATTTCCGGTCCATAGATTCCGAGACTGGCAAATAGCCCCGGGAATTCTGGATCTTTCACTGACCCCAATCCCAACCACAAGGATTGATAACGGGTCGGATTCTTTTCCTAAACAGACGTCTGTCTATCCAACCCGTTTAAATTGGATCCAAGTATCTTGGGGTAGGAAATTAGACAGTTTCCTAATTCGGATTGATGAAGTTCACCAGTTTAATATCCATTATATCAAACACCAAAGTCCTCTATTTTATGATACCACGAAATTGACGGGCGCTTTGCCTAATAAAGATCTTGTTTTTTTTATATATAATAAGATTTTTGGGATCAAATCTCATCGCTTATCTTAAAGAAAATAAAAAACCATTAAGATGAGCAGCATGCTAATTGGAGCTTGCACTTGTAAGGAGTCGATCCTCCATTTCGATTTGCTTAATATGATATAATATTATGACATCTGTACAGCAGCGAATGTAGAGAATCATTTTATCGGATAATCAATCATTAATCAAGTTAATATCGAATAATCGACACTTTAATTAGCTCTCTCACACAACTGACACAATACTAATACCTCTCTCGCACTTTAGTTTTATGGATAAAGTTATAAACAGAGTGTTTGATATAATGCTGGTGTATGTCTGTATCTTCCGATTTTATTTATATTTTGCACATCAGAGGATTAGTCATAGGTTTAACAATCTTATTTTGATTGAATTTGATGATCATTTTAGGTTTATAAATGAAGATTATATCACGTGAACACTTATAAGGATTTCAGTATGATGGATTATTCATGTATGTCTGTACATTTCGATTTTATTCATACTTTTCACATCATGTAGAGAATTGGTCATAGGTTTGACAATCCTATTTTGATTGATTTTGGTAACCATTTTAGGTTTTTAAATGAAGATTCTGTCACGTGAACACTTATAATAGATCATTTTAAATCTTTTGTTGTGTGGTCGTTTAGAGCTTGCGAAGTCTATGTTTATAATTTGCATTGGCTATAGTGTATTTGATGAAATGATTACTTGTGAATCCCAAATGAAATATTTC
Organism: Musa acuminata AAA Group; assembly: GCF_036884655.1. Classification (NCBI taxonomy): domain Eukaryota; kingdom Viridiplantae; phylum Streptophyta; class Magnoliopsida; order Zingiberales; family Musaceae; genus Musa; species Musa acuminata. The sequence goes on from NC_088340.1 coordinate 31,021,614, forward strand.
GTCTAATTCGTCCTTTTTTTTTACGGGTCTTTAAAGGACCATATGAGGTTTTGTGGAGGCTGACTCTTAAAGAATGAACACGTAAGGACGTCACGTGACTTCGAAAAAATCAAGTAAGACTGTAACATTAATGTCATGCAATTGACACGTGCCCAACACTTTAGAATCATATGGCCAACATATATTTAACATATTAATATCGGTATCTCAACGTTACGTGCTCAAGTAAGCCAAAGTATCATTGTCTTGGCACTACGTGATCAAAATCAACTACTCATGATAGCCAACATCGATCATGAGAGTAACGATCTTAAGAGTTAATTGCAGAAGGCTCCCCAAGTACATTCATCAAAAATTTGAATGTAGCTTTAGACTAATTTAAATATCAAATGGGTATTTATCGAAAATGACTCGATACCCTTAGAGTTAGACAAATTAATCACAAATGGAGATTGAATTAATGCATACTTAGAAAAAGGTCACGATAAAAAAAAAAAAAAAACGAGTGGTAGGTTCAATTTTTTTTCTTTTCATTTTTTACAGTTTTACTGCTGGTAAATCATACGGCAATGAGTCGGCCAAAGATTAAACTTCTGTACTTTGTAAAATAATAATAATAATAATAATAATAATAATAATAATAATAATAATAATAATAAAGAAAACAAAAGGATCCAATTCGTGGGTTGCCCAAAACTTTGCAACAGTGTCATCTTTCTTTTGCCCACGCAAAAGTTGATAGACCAGTGCAGTGCTTTGTGGCAGCCAATGGTGGCCGTCATCATCTCAGTGCCAAGGACCTCCTGCTTTCTTCGTTGTTCAGCCATGTCCATTGATTTCCTTGCACTCCATGCAGCCTCCTGTGGGGCCCCTCAAGATTGACAGCCTGCCTAGTAACTCTCTCACATATGATAACTAATGAATGGACTGCCTTCTCTTCTGAAAAGATGACAGGATAAAAGGCATGCATCCACCATGAACAATAGATGGGAAGAGGAGAGGAGAGGAGATGAAGAGGTTTTGACTGCTGAGTTTAATCTCAGAGAATTGAATCGGTTTATAAGCCTAGAGTTGTGTATTACTATTTAATGTTAGACCTCGACAAAAAAAAAACATCAAGTCACTTTATTTTATAGAATTAGATTATGATTAAAAAAAGCATAATTAAAGTTTATCCATAATGTTCCTTCCTCAACCAAAATATACGGTCACCAATCGGGCAGAAACAGTGACAAAGGACAACAATCATGATGTGTGCATTATATTTGATATTTGATATCAGACCTGAGATATCAAATCATAGTATCCTTACTTACAGCTGCAGCTACAATCATTCATTCAGTGAGGAATCTTTTTGTTGTTGTTGTTGTTGTTGTTGTTCTCGAGAAGATTTTAATTGGTGCACTCACAATACCCACCCACGGAATCAGAAAAAGGCTGCAGAGACGTGAATGCCATAACCAAACCCCCCACAACGATTGGAAGCACAAGGAATAAGAGGTGATAGATATATTTGCTGGGACGATCCCATCATGCAGCTTAAAACCCAAGCGAGAACCAAGTTTAGAGGGCTGCTCTTCCTCGCTCCTCATCCGATCCCATCATGCATCGTGAGCGACTCCTCACCGTCTCCATCGTGTCCACCTGCTCTACGAACGAACGCTCTGATAGAGCGCTTTCGAGGGGGGCTTTCATCGATGAAAACATGGTGGGTCAACTCCTCCTCCATTATTCCTTGGAGAAGACGATCTCCCCACATCAAATGAAAGGGAAGAGGAAACGGCTAAGGTTCACAGATCTGGTCCTGCGTCTGCGGCACGGTTTCGTTGTCTTCCTTCCTCCTACTGCGGAGTAACAGCATCGCATGGACCCGCCAATTAAATGGGCTCAGTCTGCGTGACGACCAGCAGGAAGCACAAGGCTCGCTCGTCCTCCGCCTCCTCGTGCTCCGCGACGTAGACGAGTCGAGACATCGCATTTCTTCTTGGTGGGGATGGAGACAGGTCTTTCTTCTTAATCTTCCACGCAGATCATACGCTTCATGTCTCCGGTAGGTCTCTTTCTCCTCCCTTGTTCTCTTCGAAGAAAGGGTTAGTCTTCCACGCAGTCAAATTTGCTACAGATTTCAGTGACGTGCTGATGCTTCTGTTGGCGAGGAAGACATGGATCGTTTGGCCTCGTCTGTGGTAGTCTTATACCTATATATGGATAGAATAATGGTTTCAGCCAATTTAAGGTAGCTGGTTGTGGATTCGTATTGCAAATCCCGTCGGCAGAAGAGAACGATTTGGAACGGTTGAATGAAGATTTTGAGTCAACCGCATCGCCTTTTGCTGTAGTGGAATCCCCCGAAGAGGCTGTCGATTGCATCGGCTTGGGTGGCGAGGAGGGAAGGCGATGCGATGGCCTTCGGGGAGAGTGGCGACGTGCAGCTGTTGGAGATCTCCGGGCGAGCTCGCAGGCTGAGCTACGTGGTCAGCTCATGGTTCAAGGTGGTCAACCTCGATGGCGGATCGAAGAACGCCGGCCGTGGTCTTCAGAAGACGAAGGAGAAGGCAGGGTTTTTGGGCAAGGGAGAGCTCGTGGAGGGAGGAGGGTTGCAGGGGTCGAGAAGATTGGCAGTGCCGGAGGAAGAGAAGCTCTGCGGCAGTCGTTCGTGGAGGAGCTGCGGGGCGGAGCTGAAAGAAGTGATCAGAGACAGCCTCTACGGCCGCAGCCTGCTGCTGAACTCTTCCGACGATGAGAAGGCGTCGTCTAGCCGATCATTAGGTTTCCATCCGAGAAGTGGATCGAATGCCTCCCGTCACGAGGAAGAGGTCAACACAAGGAATCCAATCACAGCCTCGGGTCAACCCATGAAGATGAAAGCTCCAAGCTTGATCGCGAGGCTTATGGGATTGGAACAAGTCCCTGCCGAATCCATCAAAAGAAAACAACAGGTTCGAGCGCCCGAGGCGACAAGGTCGATGCTGCAAAAGATCGAACGCAGCAGAAGATTCGATACGGATGACGAAGCCACATCGTCGAGGAGAGGAGCGAAGCAGGAGGAGCTCGGTTCCTGTAAGACTTCAGGAAGACAAGTGGCACACGAATCAGAAAGGAAGGAAGTTGAGATCTCGAAGAGTGGAATGGCAGCAGGTTCTTCCGCGTGTGATGGGCGACAAAAGTCGGGTTCGGATCGAAAGCAAGCACAGAGCAGAAGAGATGTGAAGACTGCAGCAGCTCCGGTGGTTCACGCCAAGAAGACGAGAACAGCATCAACCGAGGCCCGAAAGCAGAGCATCGCTTTCGGCAGAGGGAGACCACAGCAACCGGTGTCGAGGAGCTCCACCATTACTGCGTCAACAGAGAAGAAGGTTACTGGATCAAAACCAGCTCAAAAGACTGCCAAATTCAAGGTAGAACAAATAAAAAGAAGCTTCTTTTTCTTCTGATGGAAAAGTGTTCGATCGATGCGCATAAAAGATGATTTATAAATGCATAGAATCTTTCAACCATTTTGGCTCCAAAGATATCCTTTAGAATTTATATATATATATACTCGGTGGTGGTCTGACTTGTAACTCTTAATTCACATTAGAATGCTTCGATATTACCATCTCTGTTTTTGTAGACTACAGAGCGGAAAGACGGTGAAGGAATCATCGATCCTTCCCGCAAGGCAGAGGATGCATCAGCGATCAACATTATTATACCTGCGGCTCAACCTCCTAAACAGAGAAGGCTGCACCCAAGAGCAGCCATTAATGGTACAGCATCCACTCAGCCTTGGAATCCACGGAGTTGGAACTCGAGAAATTAATTTCGTTTCCTTGTAACCTTGATGATCTCACAGAGAAGATCATGTGCGAGATCATGCCGAAGCCCAGCACAAGTCCTGGCAAAGCAAAAGCAGCAGTTGCGAAGCTTGTTGGCAGCGAGGCCAGAAACACCGCTAAAAGAGAAGATAAAGAGGGATACCTGGAAGCCTTACTTCTCTCACTCCTGTCGCATGCGCATGAGATGAGCCTCGCTGAGCTGAAGCAGGTTGACGAAGATGCCAAGCTGTATTGGGATTGCGCAGAGGAGTCGGTAGCGCGTAAAAGGAGCCATCGAGATCTCTGCGCCCACCCTCTGCTGCCGGCCTGCTCGAGGAGCTCGTCAGCGGACGACGCGGCCATGGATAAGCTGGTGGGGGAGATGAGCAGGGGAATGAGAAGGCTCGCCAGTTACGGTAAGGCGGACGAGAAGGTGGCTTCCACGGACGGGCTTTACGTGAGACTGGAGAGGGATCTCCGATGCGGAGATGGGTGGTTGAACGCGATGTGGGACTTGGGCTGGAGGAACGGCATTTGCGTGGAAGAAGTTGATGGCGTTGTGGGTCTGGTGGAGGAGCGTGTCATGTCTGCACTCCTCGAGGAGGTCGCCATGGAGTTGAAGCACTGACGGTTCTATTGCGAGAATAAACATGGAAATATACATATATCTCCATGATCCATTTGACACAAATGACTGTGTCAAGTGTTCTGAGCATCCATATCTCTCTCTCTCTCTCTCTCTCTCTCTCTCTCTCTCTCTCTCTCTCTCTCTCTCTATATATATATATATATATATATATATATATATATATATATATATATATATATATATATATATATATATATATATATATATATATATATATATATATATATATATATATATATATATATATTGAATTTAAATTACTAATATTAGATCTATCTAACGCAAGTTGGATATTATAATCCCCTGCACTTAAACAATTAAATAATCCTTAAATCCTTATAAGAAAGAAACTAATAAAATTAAACTATAATATTGTGCATGTGAGGTCCAATCTAGTGGTTGTTTCACGTCATCATATACTCTTCAATAGAGCCCTCATCATATATTATTTGTCATCACATATAACTTAATACAATTATCAAGTTCTTATAAGTAAAGTCAAGTCATTATTCATTTCTGATATTCGATATGAGATTAAACTTTCACGATGTTACCATAATACATAAAATATTTTAAGGTATATATATATATATATATATATATATATATATGAACTTGTATCAGAATGTTGGATAGCCAACTATCGTTGAATTTTTAGTTAAAAATCTAAAAGATATCAACACTTTTTACAGACTTATTATGATAGTAAGAAATACTAAAAACTAGTGTAGGCATTTTGCATGCCAATGTAACTCAAAAACCAGCCAATGTCAAACAAGAATGCACAAGAAAGATTTTAATATTTGAAAGAACATGCCATGAAAAATTTGCATGGGCAAAAAGACTGTTTCCAGATTTTGAGAAGACATAAATTCCCCAACTTCTGAAGGGTGGTTGACAATTACAGGACACTTTGGTGGTATGGAACCTCGTGCTGTCTTCCACATGCCACAGAGAATGAAGCAGCACATGCGTTGGGACTTCTCCTGAAGAGAATGCCTCCTCTGCCACAAGTCAATAACTTGGGTTTGGTAGCCTTCTCATTTGGAAATCACAGGAGGCCTGCACACAAAAGTAGAAGACAACAACAACAACACAGCCAAATCATATTTTTTGACTTGAGGCAGGTGGGCCGATTGCCGACACACAAACGACGACCTAAATCATTGATGATGAAGCAAGCACACAGACAAAAGCCATTCCACTCATGTTATATTCATTGTTTGTGTGACAACATAAGCACCAGGCAATGAACAGCTTGCTACTATTATTACATGGCCATGATGACAAAAGCATTCTCTAGCTTCTCTTAATTGCCAAAAAGGCACAAACCTAAATCAACTACCAACTTTGCGGTGATGAAAACTTATTTCTAAGCACAATCCATCATGCTGACATAAAACAAGGCATACTTTGTAGTGGTTTACCTTGGATTTCCACCAAACTCCTTGTGCATTGACCATCTCTGATAAGTGCGTCACTAGCTGCAGTGGTTAAGGCTGTAGAAATCATCACCAACGCTTGCATGAGCAGGCACAAGTCATAAATCAATAGGTTAGCAGTCATCAGACTCGAAGCAGAGGTCGAAGATACAATATAAATTGGGGTGATACATGGATTTCCCAGTTTCCAGCTCCACACCATCCAAACTATGAATCAGGTATTACATTTACACAACAGGCTACTACATCAAACCACCTTAAAATTACCATCCTCCAGTACTATTAAATAGAAACCAAGATAACCAGGCTAATCATTGAGAACAGAAATGTATCAGCCAAACAACACTGCGAAGAAACCTGCACCCTGCCCTCTAGTCATATATCTTAACACTCAAAGAGTCACAAGTTTATAGGAGCATCGGCTAGGGACCCACCTAAACAGTCCAGAAGCTATGCCTTGTCAGCTTCCATCAAGTGAGCCATCTTTTTCCTAAACTTTCTCATGGACATGAAATGAACAATACAAGGGCCTTCTATCTTCTGAGAACCACACTTCGGAAGTGTTATGAGTTTATGTCCCGGCTGGATGCAAGAAACCGAGACCAGATTGCCGCCTCACATGTTCTGGAATCAATTTGTTAATAAGCTCTGGTGATGCTCCAGCCAACTGCAAACACAAAGCAGCCTATTAATATCCATCAGTGTTGACCGTTTTCATGCAACTATTCAAGTTTGTACGGATGTGTAATTGCTATATCTCCAGATAACAACCAGGATGCCAAGTGAACGGTCACTTTCAGAATCCCAGCCCTTCTCACTCTAAGAATCATCCTAAGCACGCCCTTTCATTTCCTTGGACCACAGAAATGGAGTTCACAGGCATCCAAGATCTCACATCAGCATAGCATATGCTAAACTGGTCATCCAGGGAAGCAGCTTAAAAATTGATGGAAAAAGGGGTAAACTTTTTATGCCATTTTTCTAAAAGGGTAAAAGGAAAAGCAATTCAATGTTGGCAAAGCTGACAAACTTCATGATTGTTGAAGCAAATTTTTTTATTATCTCTTCCGGACAATCATCATTGACAACTTTTACCTCAAAAAAGTCATCAATCAGATCTGAAGATGACTGGAAGATATCAAAAAGGCCACCAGCGCATAGAAAAGTCTAACACAAAATTTAGAGAGACAATTGCTTAGCTTTGTTAGAAATCATCATTTGCTAACATAGCTGAGGTCTAAATTGTGGACAAAGTCCAGTCGGCATGGGCATGTTTAGGAAATAATCCAATATTAAGTTGTTGGATACTGAAATATAGGTGCTTCTGTGCATGATGTCTAGAACATGGTTGTGTAGCATAGCTGATTCGAGATATCAATGACCAGGAATTTAATTGACAAATCCTTGCTGTCTACAGGAGAAAACTTGTGTTGCAGTGTGAGTCCATATAAATAAAATCCGGTATTGTATCTGCGCAAGTACATGGCAAGGCACATAAAGTGCATACTGCAATGTATAATAGGATGGGAATGGTATGGGTTTTACAAACCATCTCAACCTACCTCTCGAAAGTCCCATCAGACCCCTGCCTAATCCCCAATTCAAGTAAGAGATACAATAGCATGCTTGACCCACACAAATGTATTGAATTATTCCCAACCGCCCCCTATGTGAATAAATTATCAATATTATGTTAATATTATCAATAATCAGCAAGAAAGCAAACCGATATATGCAGCTGATAGATTCTTATTTATCAATTTTTGTCAATTAAATTTCAGTTAGAGAAAAAACATAGCAGTACAAATGGGGAACATCAAAATTTGCAGACAAAGCTTTAAAAAGTTAGCATTCGTACTTCTTGATTAAAGTTGAAAAGAGGAGGCAGAGGGCGACCATTTGGCAATCGCGCATTAGGTTCTCGTAGCTCATCAAAGAAGGGATGGGCACATGCTTCCAGCTGGACAAAGATCAAATTCACAAAAGTGAAGGGAAAAAAATCAACATTTTTAATTTGTTCATGCAAGTACAAAAGGTGATCAAGGACAATTGTCCCTCCCTATATCCCAAATTGGCAGAAGCCTTAGGCACAGGGCCATTTTTTTTTAATCCAAACAATAAAAAATAATATGTTTACAAATCTTAGGAAACAAAATCCAACCATAATAAGCTTTAACTCTAGCATATTAGAAAGTTGTTAAATGCTTTATTGACTTGAAAAAAGTGGAGAAAAGTACTTACTGCAGAGCAACGAAAACATGGGGAGTATTGGAGAAGGCGTGATGTAAGATCTATAGCTTCGGGAGGCATTCGCTTGTGGAAAATCTGAAAATCAAAACTTACTACAGTTGCTCTTCAAAATAAGCACATTTACATTATGCATAATAATGGCAACAAGCTTTTTGAGAAGTAACTCAGCTACAGAAAAATTGTTTCAAAATATATTAACAGCACTTAAATCTGAAATTTTGGTAGTGAACTACCAACTTTTCCATGGTCACCAGACAAATTTAATGCATAGGCCAAAGATGATAACCTACACACTCATTTGATCAGGTAATAAAGATATAAATTGCACATATGGTTTTTAACTTCTTAGATGCTACCAATTTTAAAATTTCACTTGTAAACAAAGGGTCTTTTGACCCAATTTAAACCATATAAACCTGTGCCAAAATGTTCCCTAGCAGGAAACCCAGAAAGAAGTTAGCAAAGATGTATGAGTACATCCATAGATTAAGAGATGAACATCCTGCTGAGAAATGCATGGGATATCCACAGCTCGCCGGAAGAAGCGATTGACGTACCGGAGCAAGTTGCAGTAAATGTCTTAGGAAATAATCGTAGTTAGCACAATGATTAAGTTAGAAATGGGAGGTGATCCCATTAAATTAATCTTGGGGCAATCGGGCCCCTGAAAGACCCAAATTGGGCCGAATGAATCAACCCATTCGGACCTAAAATAGTGCTAGGAGGTAGCACCGCTAGGGTAAGAGGTAGCACCGCCCAGGAGGCAGTCCCCGAGCGAGACTGGGCGGTGCAACCGCCCCAGTCAGGAGGTTGCACCGCCTGAGCTCAGTCTTCGAGCTCTAACAGGAGGTGCAACCGCCCCTGACAGGAGGTGGCACCACCTGAGCTCAGTCTTCGAGCTCTGCCAGGCGGTGCAACCGCCTCAGTCAGGAGGTGCAACCGCCTAAGCTCAGCCTTCGAGCTCTGGCAGGAGGTAAAACCGCCCCTGACAGGAGGTGGCACCGCCCAGAGGCTCAGTCTTCGAGCTCTGCCAGGCGGTGCAACCGCTCCAGTCAGGAGGTGAACCGCCTGATCCCGAAATTCCGGGAATTGACAGTTTTGAGCTCCAAATTTGAACTGGGTTGGGGCCTATAAATACCCCACCCATTCAGCACTAAAAGAGCACAGACATACACCGAAATCTTGATCTTTTTCTGTGATTCTTAGAGATCAAAATTGTTGTAGAGGCCAAAAGTTCTTCTCCCTCTGTTCTTCCAAGTTCTTAGTTGTAAAGAGAGGAGAGAAAATTCTGTCAGGGTTGTCTCCTAAGCCCGTCAAAGGGAGTGAAACTGTAAAAGGGTGGTTGGCCTTCGCCTATTGAAGGAAGGCCTCTAATTGACGTCGGTGACCTCGTCGGTGGAGGAAGCCAAAAGTGGAGTAGGTCAAGATTGACCGAACCACTCTAAATCTCGGTTTGCATTTACTTTGAGCATTTTATCTTTACTGCAAACCTCCTAAATAGCTACTGCCTTCTGCGCTTTTATGAACGAGTTTCTAAGTTCAGAACTTTCCGAATCTGCATTTAGACGTAAATCAACTTTTTCGTACGATCATTACATTTCAGTTTACATTTACGTTTTGATTTCAATCATAACTGCAAACTGCCTTTTTGTGCATTTATAAAACATATCTCAAAGTTCAGTATCTTCAAAATTGACATTTAGACGTAAACCGGTTTTATCATACGAACGTTGCATTTCAGTTTGCGCTTGCATTATGATTTTTATCATAAACTGCAAACTGCCTTTGTAGATTTACTTTAACGTCATCTCGCTTAATCTTAAGTTAAAGTAATCTTAGAATCGACTTTTACATCGAAATCGTTTTTATCAAACGAATGCAGCTTTCGGTTTTAATCGCTGAAATATTTCCGCTGCACTAATTCACCCCCCCCCCCCCCCCCTCTTAGTGCTCTCGATCCTAACAGCATGTGCCCAGAAGCTCCCTTCGTCTTTGGCACCATACAAGATGAGTATGCTCCGTCAGAATGAAGGACCCATGGAATAACATGATCCTGCTCTTGCCTCTGCAAGAGTTCATGTCCTTGACCTCTGTCCAAGGAAAGCACTGTGCCTCCGCTCCATTTTCCATCTTCTATGCTGGCTCCCTTTATGCGGCTTGGGTACTTCACCAAGTTACACCCAAGTTGCTCCGCTCCTCGTTTTTGCATTGAGTTGATGGTGGCCCTCGCGCCCACCTTTCCACGGGTCAGCTCTCCCTTGAGTCCGATCTCCATATCGACTCCAAGTGTGCCTTCATTTTTGTTGCTTTGGGTCACTCCCCCACTTAATCTTGCTATGCATCCACTAATGCATTCTCTCGAACGAGATCATGCGACGACTCCTCGTCGCTTGCTCAGTCCATTGAGCTTCGTGGAGTTGTTGTTTGTTGAGATACTCCTCCTCAACATGTGAGGTCCGTCCCACATGATTCTCCCTCTAGAGAGCCGGAACTTATCCCTCCTGGATAACTGTCCTATTGGAGTAACATCTCTCTTCGTTTCGGAGACCACCATCTCCTTGGACTACTCCGATTTGCTGAACAAACTGTACATTGTTCTGCCTCCTGCAAACGCACTTGCTAGATTGCGACTCCATGTCAATACAGCCCCCGCTGCACCACTCATGGCCTAGTAACATGCTGAACTCGTTACACACTTCAGCCTCCTACGGATGTATCCTTCACATGCCGAAGAGAAAGTTTCAATGCTCTATGGTGCCGAGTTTTGGTCGCCTTGGGATAGCCGCGAACATTCCATCGTCCGCATACAAGCCCATGTATGAGTACCGAATTCTTTGAGTTAGCAATTCCCCTCACCTCTATGAGCTTTACACAACTCTTTCGGTCGCTGAGCAACTCATTCCACCTTGCATGGTCTCATCCTTTACCAAGCGCCTCACTTGCCTTGAGCACCATCAAGTATAGTTGTTAACGTTGAGCCGTAGCTCAAACTCAGCCATTCCAACCTTTATGCACTCCACATTCTTCCAAGCTTGCTTGTTCTCGTGGTACCTCTTACGCGAAGGGTTGGCCATTCTTCTGAATGCCAATCTCAGATGCCCGCTCCTCCGAGCGACTCCTTTTCCCTACATTTCCATGCCCTTTTTCCCCTAAACGGTCACGTGTGTGCTGACTATCCTCAACGCAGCCCCGCTAGGTCCCCTACGTTTGCATATTAAGTATTTCTATGAGTGCTTGTCCCACTCTGATACCATCTGTCACGAACTTAACTGGTTTTACCTAAGTCGTGCGGCACCCTTGCGTGTCCGTTCGCAAAGGTCAGCCTCCCCGAAGTCTCCCATGGTCCCTTAGGACCCACAAAAGAGAAAACGGGTTAAAGAAAATGCCTCACTCGGGATCCACAAGCAAACATTCCAGGAAACACTTCATAGACAATGCAAATTACAAGTAGACTTTACAAGCTCTGAATAGTTGCATATCAAAGGGTCAAAATGGTCCACTATAGATCGAAAATCTCTCGCAAGTGTCCACATGACACAACCTTTATTTACAACCCTAAAGCGGCCACCAAACCCAACTAAAATGGGACTATTAAGCCTTTGGCTGTCTCTCTACATGCTAGGCAAAGAATGAACATACCAAAAGACACGGACATACATAAGCATTACATTGAATATCCTGTTAGAAGTTTGTCTGTGACAACCCGTAGGCGATGCTACCCCACGGGCGGGTGCCCCTACGGGTAATTCAGCTCGAGGGCATAATGCCCATAGGCAACATTGGCCTCGCGGGCGAAGCACCCACAGGCGTCGCCCCTACGGTTGCTTGCCTACAACCCGCAACCAGTCAGCCACCGTAGATGGCCAAGGCTGTAAGTAGCCTTTGGCCATTCTACGAGCACAGCAAGGGCAACAAGAGTTGCTGCCCTTTCTTGCCTTTTGCGTCATAGTTTTGACGACAAAAGCTTTTCCAAAACACAACACACATAATTTAAAACTAATCTTTCGCATAAATAACCAAGCTCTGATACCACTATAGGAAAATCTAGGCGCGACATCACATGCACAACAGAATAATAGAAAACAAAAATCCCCAATTTTTTTAAAAATGTGTTCGTCGTCGTGCGAAGATTGGTGTGTAAAAACCTACGAAACTTAAATCAGCATATAAGATAGTTGTGGTTTACCTAGAGAGACTATATATCTCCGAATCCCTATAGATCTGTAGGAGAGGATGAAGGAGATCAAGCACCCTCCTCTCTAGTGGTGATCCATACAATAGGGCTGCGATTACGCTCTTCCAATCGCTACCTAAAACTCCACACTTGGAATAGTTCATGGCAATGTGATACATAGATGTATGATCGGGAGCTACTAAGAGCTTCACTTCGATGAACAACACGATGACAAGAAAGGTTATGGATTCAAGGAATGAATACCATGGTATCATAGAGGTGAGTCTTTTGTATGTACATCAAATTTTGCATTAGATAAAAGCCTCGGTTATCAGCATATGGGAGCTATGTACCATCGAGGGAGTATATCGAATGCAAGTACTAGTGAGTCACATGGGGGGGACTTGATAATATAGAGGTATAATCAGAGTGACTAAAGAGTTGGACTACTCCATACTTCATATCGCTTAAGGGAGCCCGACAAGTCAGAGGACAAGGCCGAGTATGCTAAGGAGAATAGAATCACTGTAAACCCTACAACATGGGAGTTATATTTTGTTTTTCCATCAACCAAGGAGAATTACTCGTAGAACAAAGAGATATTGAAGCAGAAGGTTGAAAGGGGTAAGGAAGCGACGATGAGTCTAGGGAGGCCTAGCTACCCAAAACTAAGCATCGATTAGAATGGAGGTAGACTTGGCGGAGTGCCATAGAACCACAGAGGCAGATCTACTGATCATAAAGAAAGGAACACAGATACGAGGTGATGGATAGTAGAGCCATGGGCTATATAGGTGGGACTTCCGCGAAGTCATTGATCCTTTGTTCTCTTTGAGGGAGAGTACTTAAGTGGTCATGAAAAGGGTCGAGGAGGCAGAGAATGCAAAGGCAAACTCAATGTACCGAGATAAAGTTGAAAGGCAAAGGTCAGGGAACTTCATAAGACCGGTGTCAATGAGCTTCTTATCAAGATAGTCAAAAGTGGAGAACTTCGGGTCGATGCAAGAATGTTCAACCAAGGAATAAACTAGGCAGTACGTGGTGTTGCACCTTTGCAACTAAGAGGAGTAGGCGACAAAGATGATGAAAAAGACGGTACAATCCTAGAGACGATCAAAACTAGTAAATACTTGTTCTACGTTGGGGTGAAAACTTCTTGCATTCCAAAAGTTCGATGGTATTGAAAAGGTAAATTATAGTAGCTAACTTAACACAAGGAGTGCAAACACTTTGAGTGCTTTAGAAGTGTGAACAAAGAGCGGGCAAAGGCTAATAACCAGCTCGATGCATAGAGTACAACCCTTGAGGAGGCAAGTGAAGTTAAATAACCTTTGTCTTCTCAACTTTTAAGAGAATGGGCGAAATCAAGTACCCTAATTCTTTTATATATCCAATAGTGGAGCTTTGCATAGGTTCAAAGACCCTTCGAAGAAACTTAATAGAAGATAATAGTTGTCAAGTCCTCGGTAATGGTGATCAGTGTTACTGAGAGTAGATTATTCCCTTTATTTTCTAACATAATGTCTATCGAAAGCAAAAGTGATGCGAACCTACTTAGAAATGACAACTAAATGGAAAAAGAATCGATAGATAAATTTTACGGAGGAATGACTCAAAAATTTTAAAGTCTATGAGGCAATGCTCGTTAAAGCTCCAACAAGCATTTACTTAGTTCAGGCGGCATGATGCATTTGAGAGACTAGCACATACTAATGATGGTTTTTTTCTTTATTTGAGAGATATGTAGGAAACAACAAGGATCAACACAACTCAACCAACCCCACACCAAAGTCAAAGTCATTGGCGAGTTGAAGCAGCATAGCGAATCAAAGTTTGACTACTCAACAATAGTGGCAGAGTGCAATTGGGAGCCAAGAGGTGCATTGCAATTGGAGTAGAAAATTGAAGACTCAGCAAATGCGAGGAGATGCAACGTCTGCAAAGGCTTTGATGAGGATGTCAAAGGAATAAGTGGGGGAGAATGTCATGGACAAAATTATAAACAGGGTATTTGATATAATGCTCATGTATTTTCGTATCTTTCGGTTTTGTTCATGCTTTGCACAACATGTAAAGGGCTAACAGTAGACTTAGCAACCCCATTTTCTTTGGTTTTGGTGGCCGTCATAAGCTTGCAAATAAATGTTGTGTCATATGAACACTTATGGGGATTTCGGTTTATAGTGGACCTTTTGTTGTGCGACCGTTCAGAGCTTGTGAAGTTTGTTTGTAATTTGTATTGACTATGAAGTGTTTACTGAAATGATTGCTTGTGAATCCCGAGTGAGACGTTTTCTTTTACTCATTTTCTCTTTTGTAGGTCTTAAGGGATAATAGGAGGTTTCGGAGATATTGATCTTTGCAAATGGATACATAATGGTGCCGTAAAATTTAAACTAAACTAGTTAAGTGAGTGGCGGGCGACTGTGTGCTCGCCTGCCTAATTTCCACGACTTCCGGCAGCATGCTGCGATCGAGAAAGGTGGCTCGGCTGCCATCTAAGCCCAGGCCTCGCTGCAAGATGTAGTGGTCTGCATAAACGAAGAAGAAGCTCGATCATTTCCTCACCTCAGGAGGGATGTCTACCCGTTCGATCAGCTTCACATGTAACGCCAAAGGTAAAATGATCTGGACATGGTCCTTTTTTGGCTCAATATCGTTGCTCCGATCAGATTAACTCTTCTTCACCTATTTGTTTGAATTCAATGCAGTATGTTGATTTTTGTCCATTAAACGTAAAAAGATGGGCATGAGCATGTGATTTCATAAGCTGCATTGATCGGAAAACCCATAATTAGGGAGAACCTGAGAGTGATTTTTTTGAATGAGATAAGTAGTGTTAATGTGTTCTTGGTTGTAGGTTAGTTGTACAGTCTTTAAGTGAGTCACCATACTCAAATTTCTCTCTTATCTTTGTTAATATATAAAGAAAAAGGATGGATTCAAGTAACAAGTTGTCAACTGCTTTATGAATTGTCCCTGCATATAAGATTTATCTCTGTAAAATAGGGAGTCAATATAATGTTGGTGAAATTAGGAAACAGTAAATGCATATCCAAGTGTAATCATACAAAATCTCTTGTATTATTTAGTTGATGTTGGGTGTCAGCAAGGAATGAATTACTGGTATCAGTCATAATATGAGATATGCATCATCATCATCAAGAATTCAACAGGGCATCCAAGAAAGGAAAGCAGCACACTGTTGTCTGAACACAATAATAGCTGTTAGACTTTGATCCTGAGAAGCTCCGATAAAATTTATGTACATTGTCATTCGTAACCATCCCAAGCGTCCATCATCTTTCGTCCACCTTGGCTCGTGGGGCTTGTTAATATAATAGAGGCAAGCAAGCTGTAGTGCTGCTGCTGCTGCTTAAGCCCCTCCTCCGGTCTCTGGTATCTCAATGGGAAATTTGTTTCTCGTCAGTAGTAACACTACCAGTAAGACTGTTTCATCAATCTTCTGAATCGAACATTTAATCCAAATTACCTGATTCCTCCTCCTCCTCCTCCTTCGTCTCAGTATCTTGATCCATCTCCCATTCCATGAAATCTGACAGTGTCATGGAACCGTTTGATTCTAGTTTATTAAGCTTTTCGGTTTCCTCCGCTGTATCGACGAGGGATTTGGCCGTTCCAGTAACTTGTTCTGAATCCAGTAACTTGCCATGAGCCGGATCTTGAGCGAGAGAATCTGCTCGAAGAACATCTTCTATCCGAGACATCACGGTGAAAGCTAAACTTTCTAGAATCCTCGAGTAGCTTTCGAGGATAGAGTAGCCCACATCCTATACGTACGTACGTACAGAGAGTAAAATATTTTTAGAGAAGAAATAACGTTCATTCTAGTGGTAGGAAGAAATACCTTATTGTATTGGATCTTGCTTATGTCCAGCTGTGATTGAGGGATTCCAGGGAATCTGTGCTTGAGAATGAGTAAAATTGTTTCTGCTCTATCTTCAAACTGCTCCCGCTTCCCCCAGCTGACGGCTGAAACCCATGATGATTTGACGTCTTTGTTGTGCATCTTCCTCTTCCAGATGACAACAGATGCTTCGATGCGATCTTTGAGGTCTAGGATCTTGTGCTCGGTCGATAAGTCCGCGGATTCAAGGAACGCTTCGGCATCAAAGTCTTCCTCTGTAATATTTCGATATAGTGCATCTCCGAGGCTTGATCTACCGTTCTGTTGTGTCATGAAAATTGGTCGATGACTATTTATTGGCGGAGGAACATAGGAAAGCAGTGCAAAGAGTAGGTAGACATTTAAATGTGACTCCCTTTGCAAAGTTCACACATGGTAAAGAGTAGGAAAATTCATCTAGTTGATGAGATGGTTGAACTCCCTAAAGTAGCGAGTCTGGCTACTATGGGAGCAAAATCACTTTCCCGGCCTGCAGAATGTAAGTTGTAAGTTCCCGCCTCTACTTCACAATTAGTGCAGTGGTGCTCCGGAAGCAGAAGATGATTGTGATACGCACTGCATTTGAGTCGGGCAAAAGCATCTCTTGCACTAGTTTTTATTCCAACCAGTTATGGGTTGTGAGGATATCAAACTCAGATGGCCTACCTTAGGAAGGGATTCGATGTAGTCTTCCGGAATCTCCATTTCCATTAGAACATTCGCGTTGATGGCCATAGCTGCTTTCAGCACTTGGTTCACCAGCTCTTTCTGATGCTGAATCCATTTTCTTGATGCTTCCGACAACCCGTTCGGAGGGACTCTCACGGTTGGGAGCCACCACTTATCATCGGTCCTCTGTGCGTTTCCCTTCTCGGATTCATCAGCATCTCTGGATACGTACCAGAACTCTTTTTGGTCCTTGAAATTGTCAAGGTATTCCTGTACGCACCATCAAGATCATATATATATATATATATATATCAGAATCGATTATGGTTAGTACATCCGAGGACCATCTATCTCCTCCAAGTTAAGTTATCTACTTACAATCAGCATCGCATCAAGCTTCCTCAATGCAGGAATGTTCATGCGAAGATCTTTCCGTTGCTGTGTTATCATTATCTGTAAAGAGGATGACACAAGTGTTGAATCGGGTTAGGTCTCGGGGTAGTTTTTGTAAGAGAAAATGTTGCGAGTGTTGTTCTTAGATGTCGATGAAAGGTAGCTTATTTACCTCCATGTGTTTTCCATCCTCTGATGTCTGCTGGGAGGCAACAAACTCCACAATATGATCGGTGACGGATAAGAGCCAGTCGATTTCCTTTCTCCACCTTGCCTTCCTTTCTGCCGACATCGGTTCCAAGCGCCACTGCTCTCCGAAAACAGAAGCTGAATAAAGCATGAGCAATGGGGAACCATTAGAGGGGGAGGGGGAACGTTCATTTGGATAGCTGAAGTATGCATCGGAACGGCAAACAAGTCTCTGGTTGAGATGAATTTTTTATGCAAGTTGGAATTCTGCATGTAACTTTATAATTTTCAGAATAATTGTTGCATTAATGTATTGTTTCTGCAAGATTTGGGATCGATCTACAGAAAGGAAGCAAGTTTTGAAAGGCCAGTTTATGACATCACATCACATACATTGATACCCATTATTTGTTCTATATGCTGTATATGAAATGCTTCAACTGTTGTGTGACATTGAGATACTGCTGAGCCAAGATATTAGACAAAACCTGCAAGATTTGTGATGGCATTAGAGAGAGCCAGAGCTGAGGAAACTCCTGTTCCTGCACCGGACATGTCTTCACCGAGAAGAAGCTTTGCGAACTTCTCCTTCATCAACTCCATATCTGCCAAAAGAGTTTGTCAAAGAGAAATGATTCCATCACAGTGAGGTTAGCTATGCCCCCAATCAAATTTAAGCTTCGTTACTGCAAGAACGATATTGTTGTATATGGTGTCCAAATCCGGGAGAC
This sequence comes from Musa acuminata AAA Group, assembly GCF_036884655.1. Taxonomy (NCBI): domain Eukaryota; kingdom Viridiplantae; phylum Streptophyta; class Magnoliopsida; order Zingiberales; family Musaceae; genus Musa; species Musa acuminata. Next base: position 31,039,815 of record NC_088340.1, read on the forward strand.
CAAAATGTGGGCTGTAATTTTGCTGCAATTAATCTCAATGTGTCATCATCATTTTTAATATTCGAACAAGTAATTGCTGCTGGCTTACCTGATGGGGGGCCATTTCCATCCTTTCTCGGCCTTGACTTGGGTCCTTCCTCAGGTGAGCGATCAGGCGCGGTGCCGATCTGCTGGCCCTCCGAAGCGTCGCTGGCCGTTGTTGAACCCTGGCTCCTGACGAGCACCTTGTCGTCGGCAAGCGACCCGCCCCCTCCCGCATCCTCGAAGCTTAAGGTATGTGCTCTGTTGCCTGTGTCCTCCAACATCTCCTCCCGGTGCATCGACCTGTCAAACCCAAGTCCTAGCTCGAGAAACCGAGCTATCAAGCGCCGACGGCTCGAAAGGGCACCATGTCAAGGCAAGCCTTGTGCATGCCCGGCCGGCAGACGGAATGGAAGGCAGGTCGAAACGGTGTTCCTTGGACGACGAGGAGGGCAGCGCTGCTCAGTGCGACAAACAGAGAGAGAGAGAGAGAGAGAGAGAGACGTCGTCTTTGGCAAATGGTAGAACGGGTTGAGGAGGAGTCCACCTCCGACATGCACCCAAGGGAGGAGCGGGGATTGTGTCAGGACGTGGGGTGCATGTAAGAGGGAAGGGAGGAGAAAGAAAGAGAGGGTTAAGGAGGGAAGGAAGAAGAAGAAGAAGAATAAAATAGGAAAGGAGGCTATTTATGGGCTGTGGCCGGGTTTGTTGTGTCGAGGAGAGAAGTGGGTGGTCAGATTTCCGGTCCATAGATTCCGAGACTGGCAAATAGCCCCGGGAATTCTGGATCTTTCACTGACCCCAATCCCAACCACAAGGATTGATAACGGGTCGGATTCTTTTCCTAAACAGACGTCTGTCTATCCAACCCGTTTAAATTGGATCCAAGTATCTTGGGGTAGGAAATTAGACAGTTTCCTAATTCGGATTGATGAAGTTCACCAGTTTAATATCCATTATATCAAACACCAAAGTCCTCTATTTTATGATACCACGAAATTGACGGGCGCTTTGCCTAATAAAGATCTTGTTTTTTTTATATATAATAAGATTTTTGGGATCAAATCTCATCGCTTATCTTAAAGAAAATAAAAAACCATTAAGATGAGCAGCATGCTAATTGGAGCTTGCACTTGTAAGGAGTCGATCCTCCATTTCGATTTGCTTAATATGATATAATATTATGACATCTGTACAGCAGCGAATGTAGAGAATCATTTTATCGGATAATCAATCATTAATCAAGTTAATATCGAATAATCGACACTTTAATTAGCTCTCTCACACAACTGACACAATACTAATACCTCTCTCGCACTTTAGTTTTATGGATAAAGTTATAAACAGAGTGTTTGATATAATGCTGGTGTATGTCTGTATCTTCCGATTTTATTTATATTTTGCACATCAGAGGATTAGTCATAGGTTTAACAATCTTATTTTGATTGAATTTGATGATCATTTTAGGTTTATAAATGAAGATTATATCACGTGAACACTTATAAGGATTTCAGTATGATGGATTATTCATGTATGTCTGTACATTTCGATTTTATTCATACTTTTCACATCATGTAGAGAATTGGTCATAGGTTTGACAATCCTATTTTGATTGATTTTGGTAACCATTTTAGGTTTTTAAATGAAGATTCTGTCACGTGAACACTTATAATAGATCATTTTAAATCTTTTGTTGTGTGGTCGTTTAGAGCTTGCGAAGTCTATGTTTATAATTTGCATTGGCTATAGTGTATTTGATGAAATGATTACTTGTGAATCCCAAATGAAATATTTCGTCTAATTCGTCCTTTTTTTTTACGGGTCTTTAAAGGACCATATGAGGTTTTGTGGAGGCTGACTCTTAAAGAATGAACACGTAAGGACGTCACGTGACTTCGAAAAAATCAAGTAAGACTGTAACATTAATGTCATGCAATTGACACGTGCCCAACACTTTAGAATCATATGGCCAACATATATTTAACATATTAATATCGGTATCTCAACGTTACGTGCTCAAGTAAGCCAAAGTATCATTGTCTTGGCACTACGTGATCAAAATCAACTACTCATGATAGCCAACATCGATCATGAGAGTAACGATCTTAAGAGTTAATTGCAGAAGGCTCCCCAAGTACATTCATCAAAAATTTGAATGTAGCTTTAGACTAATTTAAATATCAAATGGGTATTTATCGAAAATGACTCGATACCCTTAGAGTTAGACAAATTAATCACAAATGGAGATTGAATTAATGCATACTTAGAAAAAGGTCACGATAAAAAAAAAAAAAAAACGAGTGGTAGGTTCAATTTTTTTTCTTTTCATTTTTTACAGTTTTACTGCTGGTAAATCATACGGCAATGAGTCGGCCAAAGATTAAACTTCTGTACTTTGTAAAATAATAATAATAATAATAATAATAATAATAATAATAATAATAATAATAATAAAGAAAACAAAAGGATCCAATTCGTGGGTTGCCCAAAACTTTGCAACAGTGTCATCTTTCTTTTGCCCACGCAAAAGTTGATAGACCAGTGCAGTGCTTTGTGGCAGCCAATGGTGGCCGTCATCATCTCAGTGCCAAGGACCTCCTGCTTTCTTCGTTGTTCAGCCATGTCCATTGATTTCCTTGCACTCCATGCAGCCTCCTGTGGGGCCCCTCAAGATTGACAGCCTGCCTAGTAACTCTCTCACATATGATAACTAATGAATGGACTGCCTTCTCTTCTGAAAAGATGACAGGATAAAAGGCATGCATCCACCATGAACAATAGATGGGAAGAGGAGAGGAGAGGAGATGAAGAGGTTTTGACTGCTGAGTTTAATCTCAGAGAATTGAATCGGTTTATAAGCCTAGAGTTGTGTATTACTATTTAATGTTAGACCTCGACAAAAAAAAAACATCAAGTCACTTTATTTTATAGAATTAGATTATGATTAAAAAAAGCATAATTAAAGTTTATCCATAATGTTCCTTCCTCAACCAAAATATACGGTCACCAATCGGGCAGAAACAGTGACAAAGGACAACAATCATGATGTGTGCATTATATTTGATATTTGATATCAGACCTGAGATATCAAATCATAGTATCCTTACTTACAGCTGCAGCTACAATCATTCATTCAGTGAGGAATCTTTTTGTTGTTGTTGTTGTTGTTGTTGTTCTCGAGAAGATTTTAATTGGTGCACTCACAATACCCACCCACGGAATCAGAAAAAGGCTGCAGAGACGTGAATGCCATAACCAAACCCCCCACAACGATTGGAAGCACAAGGAATAAGAGGTGATAGATATATTTGCTGGGACGATCCCATCATGCAGCTTAAAACCCAAGCGAGAACCAAGTTTAGAGGGCTGCTCTTCCTCGCTCCTCATCCGATCCCATCATGCATCGTGAGCGACTCCTCACCGTCTCCATCGTGTCCACCTGCTCTACGAACGAACGCTCTGATAGAGCGCTTTCGAGGGGGGCTTTCATCGATGAAAACATGGTGGGTCAACTCCTCCTCCATTATTCCTTGGAGAAGACGATCTCCCCACATCAAATGAAAGGGAAGAGGAAACGGCTAAGGTTCACAGATCTGGTCCTGCGTCTGCGGCACGGTTTCGTTGTCTTCCTTCCTCCTACTGCGGAGTAACAGCATCGCATGGACCCGCCAATTAAATGGGCTCAGTCTGCGTGACGACCAGCAGGAAGCACAAGGCTCGCTCGTCCTCCGCCTCCTCGTGCTCCGCGACGTAGACGAGTCGAGACATCGCATTTCTTCTTGGTGGGGATGGAGACAGGTCTTTCTTCTTAATCTTCCACGCAGATCATACGCTTCATGTCTCCGGTAGGTCTCTTTCTCCTCCCTTGTTCTCTTCGAAGAAAGGGTTAGTCTTCCACGCAGTCAAATTTGCTACAGATTTCAGTGACGTGCTGATGCTTCTGTTGGCGAGGAAGACATGGATCGTTTGGCCTCGTCTGTGGTAGTCTTATACCTATATATGGATAGAATAATGGTTTCAGCCAATTTAAGGTAGCTGGTTGTGGATTCGTATTGCAAATCCCGTCGGCAGAAGAGAACGATTTGGAACGGTTGAATGAAGATTTTGAGTCAACCGCATCGCCTTTTGCTGTAGTGGAATCCCCCGAAGAGGCTGTCGATTGCATCGGCTTGGGTGGCGAGGAGGGAAGGCGATGCGATGGCCTTCGGGGAGAGTGGCGACGTGCAGCTGTTGGAGATCTCCGGGCGAGCTCGCAGGCTGAGCTACGTGGTCAGCTCATGGTTCAAGGTGGTCAACCTCGATGGCGGATCGAAGAACGCCGGCCGTGGTCTTCAGAAGACGAAGGAGAAGGCAGGGTTTTTGGGCAAGGGAGAGCTCGTGGAGGGAGGAGGGTTGCAGGGGTCGAGAAGATTGGCAGTGCCGGAGGAAGAGAAGCTCTGCGGCAGTCGTTCGTGGAGGAGCTGCGGGGCGGAGCTGAAAGAAGTGATCAGAGACAGCCTCTACGGCCGCAGCCTGCTGCTGAACTCTTCCGACGATGAGAAGGCGTCGTCTAGCCGATCATTAGGTTTCCATCCGAGAAGTGGATCGAATGCCTCCCGTCACGAGGAAGAGGTCAACACAAGGAATCCAATCACAGCCTCGGGTCAACCCATGAAGATGAAAGCTCCAAGCTTGATCGCGAGGCTTATGGGATTGGAACAAGTCCCTGCCGAATCCATCAAAAGAAAACAACAGGTTCGAGCGCCCGAGGCGACAAGGTCGATGCTGCAAAAGATCGAACGCAGCAGAAGATTCGATACGGATGACGAAGCCACATCGTCGAGGAGAGGAGCGAAGCAGGAGGAGCTCGGTTCCTGTAAGACTTCAGGAAGACAAGTGGCACACGAATCAGAAAGGAAGGAAGTTGAGATCTCGAAGAGTGGAATGGCAGCAGGTTCTTCCGCGTGTGATGGGCGACAAAAGTCGGGTTCGGATCGAAAGCAAGCACAGAGCAGAAGAGATGTGAAGACTGCAGCAGCTCCGGTGGTTCACGCCAAGAAGACGAGAACAGCATCAACCGAGGCCCGAAAGCAGAGCATCGCTTTCGGCAGAGGGAGACCACAGCAACCGGTGTCGAGGAGCTCCACCATTACTGCGTCAACAGAGAAGAAGGTTACTGGATCAAAACCAGCTCAAAAGACTGCCAAATTCAAGGTAGAACAAATAAAAAGAAGCTTCTTTTTCTTCTGATGGAAAAGTGTTCGATCGATGCGCATAAAAGATGATTTATAAATGCATAGAATCTTTCAACCATTTTGGCTCCAAAGATATCCTTTAGAATTTATATATATATATACTCGGTGGTGGTCTGACTTGTAACTCTTAATTCACATTAGAATGCTTCGATATTACCATCTCTGTTTTTGTAGACTACAGAGCGGAAAGACGGTGAAGGAATCATCGATCCTTCCCGCAAGGCAGAGGATGCATCAGCGATCAACATTATTATACCTGCGGCTCAACCTCCTAAACAGAGAAGGCTGCACCCAAGAGCAGCCATTAATGGTACAGCATCCACTCAGCCTTGGAATCCACGGAGTTGGAACTCGAGAAATTAATTTCGTTTCCTTGTAACCTTGATGATCTCACAGAGAAGATCATGTGCGAGATCATGCCGAAGCCCAGCACAAGTCCTGGCAAAGCAAAAGCAGCAGTTGCGAAGCTTGTTGGCAGCGAGGCCAGAAACACCGCTAAAAGAGAAGATAAAGAGGGATACCTGGAAGCCTTACTTCTCTCACTCCTGTCGCATGCGCATGAGATGAGCCTCGCTGAGCTGAAGCAGGTTGACGAAGATGCCAAGCTGTATTGGGATTGCGCAGAGGAGTCGGTAGCGCGTAAAAGGAGCCATCGAGATCTCTGCGCCCACCCTCTGCTGCCGGCCTGCTCGAGGAGCTCGTCAGCGGACGACGCGGCCATGGATAAGCTGGTGGGGGAGATGAGCAGGGGAATGAGAAGGCTCGCCAGTTACGGTAAGGCGGACGAGAAGGTGGCTTCCACGGACGGGCTTTACGTGAGACTGGAGAGGGATCTCCGATGCGGAGATGGGTGGTTGAACGCGATGTGGGACTTGGGCTGGAGGAACGGCATTTGCGTGGAAGAAGTTGATGGCGTTGTGGGTCTGGTGGAGGAGCGTGTCATGTCTGCACTCCTCGAGGAGGTCGCCATGGAGTTGAAGCACTGACGGTTCTATTGCGAGAATAAACATGGAAATATACATATATCTCCATGATCCATTTGACACAAATGACTGTGTCAAGTGTTCTGAGCATCCATATCTCTCTCTCTCTCTCTCTCTCTCTCTCTCTCTCTCTCTCTCTCTCTCTCTCTATATATATATATATATATATATATATATATATATATATATATATATATATATATATATATATATATATATATATATATATATATATATATATATATATATATATATATATATATATATTGAATTTAAATTACTAATATTAGATCTATCTAACGCAAGTTGGATATTATAATCCCCTGCACTTAAACAATTAAATAATCCTTAAATCCTTATAAGAAAGAAACTAATAAAATTAAACTATAATATTGTGCATGTGAGGTCCAATCTAGTGGTTGTTTCACGTCATCATATACTCTTCAATAGAGCCCTCATCATATATTATTTGTCATCACATATAACTTAATACAATTATCAAGTTCTTATAAGTAAAGTCAAGTCATTATTCATTTCTGATATTCGATATGAGATTAAACTTTCACGATGTTACCATAATACATAAAATATTTTAAGGTATATATATATATATATATATATATATATATATGAACTTGTATCAGAATGTTGGATAGCCAACTATCGTTGAATTTTTAGTTAAAAATCTAAAAGATATCAACACTTTTTACAGACTTATTATGATAGTAAGAAATACTAAAAACTAGTGTAGGCATTTTGCATGCCAATGTAACTCAAAAACCAGCCAATGTCAAACAAGAATGCACAAGAAAGATTTTAATATTTGAAAGAACATGCCATGAAAAATTTGCATGGGCAAAAAGACTGTTTCCAGATTTTGAGAAGACATAAATTCCCCAACTTCTGAAGGGTGGTTGACAATTACAGGACACTTTGGTGGTATGGAACCTCGTGCTGTCTTCCACATGCCACAGAGAATGAAGCAGCACATGCGTTGGGACTTCTCCTGAAGAGAATGCCTCCTCTGCCACAAGTCAATAACTTGGGTTTGGTAGCCTTCTCATTTGGAAATCACAGGAGGCCTGCACACAAAAGTAGAAGACAACAACAACAACACAGCCAAATCATATTTTTTGACTTGAGGCAGGTGGGCCGATTGCCGACACACAAACGACGACCTAAATCATTGATGATGAAGCAAGCACACAGACAAAAGCCATTCCACTCATGTTATATTCATTGTTTGTGTGACAACATAAGCACCAGGCAATGAACAGCTTGCTACTATTATTACATGGCCATGATGACAAAAGCATTCTCTAGCTTCTCTTAATTGCCAAAAAGGCACAAACCTAAATCAACTACCAACTTTGCGGTGATGAAAACTTATTTCTAAGCACAATCCATCATGCTGACATAAAACAAGGCATACTTTGTAGTGGTTTACCTTGGATTTCCACCAAACTCCTTGTGCATTGACCATCTCTGATAAGTGCGTCACTAGCTGCAGTGGTTAAGGCTGTAGAAATCATCACCAACGCTTGCATGAGCAGGCACAAGTCATAAATCAATAGGTTAGCAGTCATCAGACTCGAAGCAGAGGTCGAAGATACAATATAAATTGGGGTGATACATGGATTTCCCAGTTTCCAGCTCCACACCATCCAAACTATGAATCAGGTATTACATTTACACAACAGGCTACTACATCAAACCACCTTAAAATTACCATCCTCCAGTACTATTAAATAGAAACCAAGATAACCAGGCTAATCATTGAGAACAGAAATGTATCAGCCAAACAACACTGCGAAGAAACCTGCACCCTGCCCTCTAGTCATATATCTTAACACTCAAAGAGTCACAAGTTTATAGGAGCATCGGCTAGGGACCCACCTAAACAGTCCAGAAGCTATGCCTTGTCAGCTTCCATCAAGTGAGCCATCTTTTTCCTAAACTTTCTCATGGACATGAAATGAACAATACAAGGGCCTTCTATCTTCTGAGAACCACACTTCGGAAGTGTTATGAGTTTATGTCCCGGCTGGATGCAAGAAACCGAGACCAGATTGCCGCCTCACATGTTCTGGAATCAATTTGTTAATAAGCTCTGGTGATGCTCCAGCCAACTGCAAACACAAAGCAGCCTATTAATATCCATCAGTGTTGACCGTTTTCATGCAACTATTCAAGTTTGTACGGATGTGTAATTGCTATATCTCCAGATAACAACCAGGATGCCAAGTGAACGGTCACTTTCAGAATCCCAGCCCTTCTCACTCTAAGAATCATCCTAAGCACGCCCTTTCATTTCCTTGGACCACAGAAATGGAGTTCACAGGCATCCAAGATCTCACATCAGCATAGCATATGCTAAACTGGTCATCCAGGGAAGCAGCTTAAAAATTGATGGAAAAAGGGGTAAACTTTTTATGCCATTTTTCTAAAAGGGTAAAAGGAAAAGCAATTCAATGTTGGCAAAGCTGACAAACTTCATGATTGTTGAAGCAAATTTTTTTATTATCTCTTCCGGACAATCATCATTGACAACTTTTACCTCAAAAAAGTCATCAATCAGATCTGAAGATGACTGGAAGATATCAAAAAGGCCACCAGCGCATAGAAAAGTCTAACACAAAATTTAGAGAGACAATTGCTTAGCTTTGTTAGAAATCATCATTTGCTAACATAGCTGAGGTCTAAATTGTGGACAAAGTCCAGTCGGCATGGGCATGTTTAGGAAATAATCCAATATTAAGTTGTTGGATACTGAAATATAGGTGCTTCTGTGCATGATGTCTAGAACATGGTTGTGTAGCATAGCTGATTCGAGATATCAATGACCAGGAATTTAATTGACAAATCCTTGCTGTCTACAGGAGAAAACTTGTGTTGCAGTGTGAGTCCATATAAATAAAATCCGGTATTGTATCTGCGCAAGTACATGGCAAGGCACATAAAGTGCATACTGCAATGTATAATAGGATGGGAATGGTATGGGTTTTACAAACCATCTCAACCTACCTCTCGAAAGTCCCATCAGACCCCTGCCTAATCCCCAATTCAAGTAAGAGATACAATAGCATGCTTGACCCACACAAATGTATTGAATTATTCCCAACCGCCCCCTATGTGAATAAATTATCAATATTATGTTAATATTATCAATAATCAGCAAGAAAGCAAACCGATATATGCAGCTGATAGATTCTTATTTATCAATTTTTGTCAATTAAATTTCAGTTAGAGAAAAAACATAGCAGTACAAATGGGGAACATCAAAATTTGCAGACAAAGCTTTAAAAAGTTAGCATTCGTACTTCTTGATTAAAGTTGAAAAGAGGAGGCAGAGGGCGACCATTTGGCAATCGCGCATTAGGTTCTCGTAGCTCATCAAAGAAGGGATGGGCACATGCTTCCAGCTGGACAAAGATCAAATTCACAAAAGTGAAGGGAAAAAAATCAACATTTTTAATTTGTTCATGCAAGTACAAAAGGTGATCAAGGACAATTGTCCCTCCCTATATCCCAAATTGGCAGAAGCCTTAGGCACAGGGCCATTTTTTTTTAATCCAAACAATAAAAAATAATATGTTTACAAATCTTAGGAAACAAAATCCAACCATAATAAGCTTTAACTCTAGCATATTAGAAAGTTGTTAAATGCTTTATTGACTTGAAAAAAGTGGAGAAAAGTACTTACTGCAGAGCAACGAAAACATGGGGAGTATTGGAGAAGGCGTGATGTAAGATCTATAGCTTCGGGAGGCATTCGCTTGTGGAAAATCTGAAAATCAAAACTTACTACAGTTGCTCTTCAAAATAAGCACATTTACATTATGCATAATAATGGCAACAAGCTTTTTGAGAAGTAACTCAGCTACAGAAAAATTGTTTCAAAATATATTAACAGCACTTAAATCTGAAATTTTGGTAGTGAACTACCAACTTTTCCATGGTCACCAGACAAATTTAATGCATAGGCCAAAGATGATAACCTACACACTCATTTGATCAGGTAATAAAGATATAAATTGCACATATGGTTTTTAACTTCTTAGATGCTACCAATTTTAAAATTTCACTTGTAAACAAAGGGTCTTTTGACCCAATTTAAACCATATAAACCTGTGCCAAAATGTTCCCTAGCAGGAAACCCAGAAAGAAGTTAGCAAAGATGTATGAGTACATCCATAGATTAAGAGATGAACATCCTGCTGAGAAATGCATGGGATATCCACAGCTAAATTTTCCTTTTGCTTTACGATGACGATGGAAATCACAAGTTACCACAGGCAGTTGATTATAAATCTTTACCGTTAAGACCTAAAATGAACATAGAAATCAAATTATGAGCGTAATACACACAAAATTAATCTGGATCACTTTCAGACTAGTCTTATCTCATTTAGTGAAAAAAAAAAGCAATAGAACATATCAGAACAGATCACTTTCAGACTAGTCATCCAACAATGTCCTTTACTAAATGAGATAAGGCTATCAGTATTTGGATGTTCATTATTATCTTCTGGCACTTTAGATTCAAGTTAAAGCATTGTTCTCTGCTAGCACCTTTGATGTGTATATTTTGAATTTTGAAGATATATGTTAGAAAAAAATGAAAAGCTACAGTCATTCAGAAAAGCATGCAACTAACCTTATGCCATGGATGAGCTTTTATCTGTGGAAACCTGAACTCTGTATAGCTAGGATTCATGCACCGAATTTCCTCGCGCGTTGGAGTTCCAAGAACCTACATTAGAGCACTTCATCTACCATTTACAATTTTAAAGAGTATATATATATATATATATATATATATATATATATATATATATATAAACACACACACACACATTTGTTATAAACTGAGGATGTCACAAAGCCATACCTTGACTATCTGGACGAGCTGATCGACAGCACTTTCACCAGGAAACAGTGGCTAGCACATATAGACAATTTAAAATAATTAAATTTCTAAGACTGCATCAAATGTCTGCTCTTTAGAATTTGTTGTATGCTTACCTGGCCAATAAGTAACTCAGCAAGAACACAACCTGCTGACCATATATCAATTGATGTTGTATATTCAGTTGCACCAAAAATAAGCTCTGGAGCACGGTAATAGCGAGAACAAATATAAGATATGTTCACTTCACCCTTAACCTGGTAGGAAAGTTTGTGAGGGAGGGGTATATTTGTTTGCTGGCAAGGTAAAATGAAGTTTCTCTTTTTTTCTTCTATGATGCATGAAAGGGACAGTCTCTATATATTGATCCATCTAAGACCCTGCATTGGCAGAACCTCATAAATTGGCCACCCATTTTTCGGAGATCTAGTAAAAGTGTGATCTATAATGTCATCTGTTCAGAAACAAACAAGGGTCATATGCAATGACATGTGTCATTGACTAGGCAAACCATGTATAACCAATAATCAGGATTACATTACGGGGCAAATATCATGTTTTCTTTTCGCTTTGAGGATGAATATGCACAATCAAAATATATACATATCATGAACCACCAATCATTAAGACGCCTATAAACATGACAGGACATGTCACATTGTGCACAAGGTTGGTATCATTACATGATAGAACTTGGTACTTCAGAATTACTTTGCCCAGCCTAAAACAATATAAATTCTAAAATGTAAGGAAGACTCATATAATAGTCAAACTATGCAACACAATAACAGGAGAAGCAGGAATTTTCTTGCAGAACATTCTACCACTACTACTGTTTGCTCAAGCAATAAAGTATATTAATTGCTCTAAACATTGGCAAGCCATCATGAAGTTCATGCCTACAGAAAATTATTGAGATGCTTTAGGGCCAGCTGTCTAAGTTAATTTCTCCCATATTTTCCAAAAAGTTAATTTTCTAGTACTAATAATACATATAAGCTAGAAATATGATATGAGGGTGACCCAGGAAGACAATGCCATGTCAGCTAATATCACACATCTATGATAGTGCAACAAATGCTAAGTCTGCATATATTTCCTGTATGTTCCTTTTCGGTCTCAAAATGGCTAGAAATAAGACATCATGGGATAAAAAAGGGATACTTGTGATGAGCATTCAAAATATTTTACACATGAAATGCAGATAGCTGCACTGACATATCATCGTATCGATTTTTGTTGCACCTAATAAGTAGGATATCAATTTAACCAATGATGTTAAGATGAAATCATGGTTTTAAATTAAGGTCATACCAGAAAATACCAAGTATTTATAGGTCAGACCACTATCTCCTATTTCTTTCAAAACCGAGACTAAGTGTGACAATTATTTGCCACCATAAAAATTCTTGCAAACAAGTCCACTGTAACTGACAATTGTAATCCAATTAGTAACATCCACCATTCCTATATTTTTTACCTATATACAATTTGGTAAGAGTAGTAACTCCACACTGGTCCCTTTTACACCATGCCTGTGCATCTCATAAAAAGACAAGGAGTGGCTTCAGTAGTTGAAGAACAAAATTTAGTAGATTGTTGGCACTAATTATCCAAGTTTTGGTCATTTATTTTGTTTTTATTTAATAATGGTATATCAATGTTCAAGCATATGAAAATACCTAATTGTCTTGCACCAGTGTAGAAAAGAATTAAGCTCAATTTCTGGTTCATTAACTCAATGGAGAACCCATATGGAACTCATTTGTTAAAGGTTAGTTTTAAGAAAACATAATTATTCATTTAAGAATGTGATTCTCCTATTCATGTTTATTTTGGGTGTGGCTAGACCGCATAGCAGATTTGGAGAAGGAATGGCCATCGATTGTCACAATGACATACCTAATTTATACCATTTAAGTATTTCCCAGAACAAAAAAATATAAATGGCACAATATTTGTTGAGTATAAAACATACCAGAATTTTCGCACTTCCAAAATCACATAATTTGACTTGGTGAGTAAGAGGGTCAACCTGTGGAATGTATAAATAACCATATAACAACAGATTTTCTCAAACAGAACTAATAACTTACTAATAATTGGGTAACAATAACCTACCAGAACATTCTGTGGCTTCACATCTCTATGGCAAACTCCTGGAACAGTATGGATATAAGCCAGCCCTCTAAATATCTGCATAAATTATTTATGTAAATACTAAATTAAATGTGTACATCAAGAAATCTTCAAGAATTGGCAAGAATACCTGATATGTGTACAGCTTGACATAGATAAGTGGCATCCTCTGATTCACATTACTGAAATGCCTTAGGACGCCATACAAAGATTCAGGGACATATTCCATAACTAGGTTAAGGAAAAGCTCATCTCTGCTTGTAGTGGAGAAGAAACAATGCTTAAGACAGATAACATTTGGATGATCCATTGAGCGCATCAGTTGCAGCTCACGATTTTTGTATCTTTTGTCCTGTAAAACCTTCTTTATGGCAACTGTTTCTCCCGTTTCCAAGCATTTGGCCTGCCAGAGACGAACCATATCTGAATCCAGAGCACAAAATCACATGATACAAATCCTGAAGTACGAAACCTGGAAGACTACTCCAAATGAGCCAGTCCCTACAACACGCTCAGCCATGTAGCTAATTGTCTGCATGTCAAGTAAAAGGCACCACAACAAGTGAACTAAAGCAGAATCTTAAGATCCCATTTGACATCATCGGGCACAACACATTTGGCTTCGAACCTGTTTTGGTTCACCGTTCTTGCCTCCGATGGTGGTGGAGATGATATGACCAGTTACTGGTTCACTCTCCTGAACAACAGATGCTTGTTATGATAAGTCGTCGTAAATTTGTTTGGTGGATATTGCAAATTTTTTTTAACGTAAATAAAGATGAAATGATGAAAAAAAAAAAAGAAAGAGCAATAAGTCGCAATCAAGCGCGGCAGAAGAAATCAGATCAGAAGAACAAAATTCGCAGTTTGTTAAAACGACGTTGTGATGAGAAAAAGAGGGAAATCACCGAATTTCCAAGAAAACGGGGAAACGAAAGAACCGACAGATCCACGACCCCTCATAACAATAACTCAAAACCCAATTTACCATCGAGATCTGCAAAAGGAACGCGGAAAGGTCCCTTGCACAAGTAATCTCTCAGACACGATCAAGCTTTTCCACAGGGGTGAACACAAAACAGAAGGCACGACGAAATCGTTCCGCAACCATGGCGATTGCAAAGTAATCGAAGATGCTACCCAACGCAAACAGCGGAAAAGGGAATCGGCAGGATGCGATGAGGTGGAAAAGGGGGCGACCTTCTTGTCGGCCATTTCCGGCCGGGGAGGTGGAGCGAGGGTGAGGGCGGCGTCGGCGGCGGCAGCGTCGTGGCCTGGCGGCGGTGGTCCCAACGGCAGCGAAGCCATGTGGGGCGGCGCTTTAGTGGTCTAGATTGGGATCGCTGGTCTCATGCTCTCCCTCTCTCTCTCTCTCTCTCTCTCTCTCTCTCAAGTCGCCACTTAAGACAGTCCAACACTATAATAAATGTAGCCGACATACAACACATTTTACTTGCGTTATATTTAGTGGGAAATAAAAGGTGGTTTTGTAGTATCATGTCTGCCCATCACAATAAATAAGGATATATTCCTCTTTTGAAACCTCTTAACAGTTGTCAATCATTGCGCAGCTATTCGAGTCACAGTGACAATATGTTTACCCTAAATATAATAGCTTCTCATAGAATCATAATCCATCGAGAGGGAAATAATGGCTAATAAAAAATGCAGATGAATTAACTTTAAACACCCGTGAGCTCGGATAAAAAAAGACATATTGTCGGGTTAACGGATCAGATTTTTTTTATTGGATTTCAGGTACTTTTTATGAGGCTAGATTTGTACTAGAACCAGATTCGAACCCCGAAGAAGGAACTCGGGCATTACATCCAAATGGCTCAACGGAATTGTATAGACTGTCCCTTGGTTAAAGTCAAGGCTTGGCCTCGCCAAGCGACTTCTGAAAACAATTCGACATGAACACGTCTTGATCTTGGCGTATCTCTGGCTGAAAGATTTACATGAAAACATTTTGGTCTCAATTTGGTACCGGCATAACGCATCAAAATAAAGCTCTTAGTGCAAGCATGCATTGTCGAAGAAGAGGATTTACATGGAAGACCGATGTGGCAAGCGCTTTCTCGGTAGGCCTACAATACAATCCTATACTTCAATGGAGGAGCTCTTGATCATCGAGCTTCAAGAGTTACCATAGGGCTGCATCTGGTCGTTGAATGCTGCTCTTTGACTTAATTAGCTGCCGAACCGGGGGAAAAGGTAAGCATAAGGAGTACAATTGTACCTGCGAGAAAACAAAATGGGCATATCAGGCATACGTTCTGTAGAGAAAACACACACACACACACACAAAAGTAGGAAGAAAAAACTTTCACCATATAAAGATTATTTAGGTGCAAGGATAACCTCTCCTAGAACTTCAATCAGGTCATGATCTTTTGTCAAACTTCCTATCACCCACCTTCTTTTCTTCTGCTTCTCTTCTCTTTTGTTGTCTGCACAGATAAACTTCTTAAGGACAGCATTCCAGAAATCAGTATAAGATCTTACGTTGTAAGAATCAATTAGAGAAAACCTTAATAATTCAGGGGAAAAAACAGATGCAATAATATGAAACAACAAGGATTATCTACTTTTTTTTCCAAAATGAAGGTCCTGAAACAACAGGCATACGTTCTACTTCAGAATTAACTAAGATGACTCCACCAGGTTACTTCTATTACTCCCTGAAACCTTCTCTATTAAGTACTCACAGAAAAACCCAGCATCGACCAAAGAAGTCAGAATTAGGAAGAAAAGCTAACGACAAAAATGTGAGGACATCACACCAAAAGATTAAGCATGAATTTAACAGCCAAATTGGTTTTTAAGATCAATTCAAGACCAAAAAACACTACCCCATTACATTTTCATTTGCACAACAGGTTGAATGAGATGTCCACAAAGTGAAGGTGTAGAGTCAATATTAGATTGATCTCAATGTATCCAAATGAAAATGAAATATCATATTAAACATATGCATTTTTCATTTGCCTGTGTAGAAAATGAACAAAATGATGAAGAATAATAAACACATTTTTTTCTGCACATGCTAATATAGAACAGAATACTCTGTCAGTATCCTCCTTCCAAAGTCATAGATTATCACTAAATAATTTCAGGACAACTGGTTACTATTTTAAACCTTACAACTACAAACAAATCTTATTAATTTCAAGAAATACACTAATTAATTTGTAGCAGATATTTGACTAAACTCTTTGTTTTAGGCTTGATAGAAGACTCGAAAAGTTATATGTCCAACATGATTGTTAATCACGTGATGTACAAGGGGTTCATCCCCTGCAGATAACACCCCATAATGTTGCAGATAACTCAACAAAGACTAGTGCATCCAGCAAAAAGACAATCGTTAATGTACCAAACCTTGTAGGAAAGTGATCAAAGAAACTGATTAATAAATGTTTCACTCTACATTCTGAACACCTAATATTATTATGAAATAAAAACACATAATACATATACATAATTTTGTAAATACATACATAACATAGGCATTTTTATTTATAATATATTGTAAAAAGAGTGGAGGAAGAATAAAAAGCATATTGGCATCAAAAGCTTACGCAAAAGCTGTATATCCAGCACCAGCATTGGCAGCAGACAGTAGTGCTGCATGTACACTCGTTGTTGATGGATTGTCATGTCCTCCAGAGAGTGTTGAGCTCTTTATATCACCATCTACCTGCAGGAAAGAAAAACATAGATGTAATAGTTAACATTCCTGAATCCATTAAAGTTTTAATGGCATCACAAGTGTTAAAAAACAAAACCTTATCCCATTTTGTTTTCTTGTTCTGTCTACCGTCTCTTGTTGTCGCATCTACAGTTGTTGGAACCGGTGGTAATACAGCTAAAGCAGCAACTGCAACTGAAGCTAACAAAAAAAAAAGAATTTGCAAAAAAGAGTTTCACAAATGATTACAGCCAATTTGCATATAAGCACTGACCAATCATATTAAAGCAAACACAAAACAGAAATCACCGAAAAAAGTCATTTTCCACTCTTTTGGGTGGAGCCTTTGATTGGTACCTGAATTTTGTGTGTTAATGTTTAATGATGGAACAACAGTGGCAGTTTGTGTGCCACCTGCAACAAAATCGACTTTCTGACTCTTTTTCCTTTCCTGCTCCTTCCTTTCCATTTCACGCCTCATCTCATTCTCTGTAACAGAAGACCACGTTAGGAACAATGTACAAGGAGTGCCTGCAAAACTGTTACATTATTTAACATGAATTAATAGACAAAACAAAAAGCCGATTGTGATGCAACAGAGATGAACAGCATAAAATGACATAACAAAAAGTATGATAAAGAAACTCGTTTACCATGCAAGCATATTATGTCCTTGAAAAAAACACTTGGGAAAAAACGATACAGTATTTAGCCCAAAAGAATGATCAATGACACTTTGGGAGCATCTTAGAAACTATGAGAACACCACCAGTATTAGCAGCATACAGAATATATAAGTAAAAGCAATTTGTAAACAGTATCAACCTATTATTCTTGGGTTTCAGTTTACAGTT
Source organism: Musa acuminata AAA Group (assembly GCF_036884655.1). NCBI lineage: Eukaryota > Viridiplantae > Streptophyta > Magnoliopsida > Zingiberales > Musaceae > Musa > Musa acuminata. The sequence continues at coordinate 31,057,649 of NC_088340.1, forward strand.
TCCCTGATGCTCTTAACTTTGCATCCACACCCGTTGCCTTTTAGAATCACAATGGTTTGTGCACCCAAACAACATAACAATGACCACCGAAGTTTTGATATACAAACCATCTATGTTCTATTTATAAATATATGCATATAATGTAATGGAAAAACTGAAATACTGATGCAAATAACCTCTTTTAAATAATTTTATAGCTTTATTTTTCTTAAATTGCTTCAATTTTCTGAAGTAGAAAACTTCCATTAACATATGTAATTATGAACAAACCTTCCGCTTTCGGTTACCTCCATATAAAGAATAAATATAATGTTAAAATGGCAAACAATCAAGTAACGAGTTTAAAGACTACTGCTTTAGCCTGAATATAAATAGTGCTCAAATGTCATACTGTCACGGACAAAACTGTAAACATGGTGTTTAATGCAATGCTCATGTATGTCCGTGTCTTTTGGTTTGTTCTGTCGTTTGGACAGTCGAAGATTGTGTCATGTGAACTCTTGTGAGAGATACTCGGCCTGTAATGGACCATCTTAGATTCTTTGTTGTGCAACCATTCAGAATTTGTAAAGTTTGTTTGTAATTTGCATTGGCTATGAAGTGTTTTCTAAAATGTTTGCTTGTGTATCCCGAGTGAGGCGTTTTTTCTAGCCCGTTTTTTCTTTTGCAGGTCCTAAGGGACCATGGGAGGTTTCGGGGAGCCTGACCTTTACGGACGGACATGCAAGGGTGTCACACAACTTAGGCAAAACAAGCTAAGTCCATGAAAGATGGTATCACAGTGGGATAAGCACTCGTAGAACTTGGCATGTAAACGTAAGGAACCTAGGGGGGCTGCGTTGAGGGCAACCAGCATACGTGACCGTTTGGGGGAAAACGAGCATGGAGATGTAGGGAAAATGAGTCACTCAGAGGTGCGGGCATATGAAATTGGCATTCAGAGGAATGGCCAACCCTTCGCGCAAGAGGCACCACGAGGACAAGCAAGCTTGGAAGAATGCGTAGCGCACAAAAGTTAGGATGGCTGAGTTCGAGCTACGGCTCGACATTGACAACCATATATAATGGTGCTAAATGCAAACGAGGCGCTTAATAAATGATAAGATCATGCAAGGTGGAATGGGTTGCTCAGCGACCGAAAAAGTTGTGCAAAGCTCACAGAGGTGAGGGGAATTGCTAACTTAAAGAATTCGGTACTCATGCAAGGGCTTGTATGCGGACGATAGAATATTCGTGGTCATCCCAAGGCGGTCGAAACTCGGTGCCATGGAACATTAAAACTTTCTCTTTGGCATGAGAAGGATACGTCCGTAGGGGGCTGAAGTGCGCAGCGAGTTCAGCATGTTGCTAAGCCTTGAGTGGTGCAGCGGAGGCTGTATTAGCGTGGAGTCGCAATCTAGCAAGTGCGTTTGCAGGAGGCAGAACAATACACAATTTGTTCAGCAAGTCATAGTAGTCTAAGGGTATGATGGTCTCCGAAACTTTCAAAGGGCAAGAAACGAAGAAAGACGTTGCTCCAACGAGACAGATATACAGGAGGGATAAGTCTCGATTCTCCAGAGGGAGAATCATGTGCAACGGGCCACACATATTGAGGAGTACCTCCAAAACAACAACTCCACGAAGCTCAACGGACCGAGCGAGCGGCGAGGAGTTGTCGCATGATCTCGCTTAAGAGAATGCATTGATGGATGCATTGCGAGATCAAGTGAGGGAGCGACCCAAAGCAACATAAATGAAGGCACACTTAGAGTCGATATGGAGATCGGACTCAATGGAGAGCTGACCCGTGGAATGGTGGGTGTGAAGACCATCATCAACTCAATGCAAATCGAGGAGCGGAGCAACTTGGGTGTAACTTGGTGAAGTACATAAGCCGCATGAAGAGAGCCAGCATAGAAGATGGAACATAGCGCGAAGGCACAAAGCTTTCCTTGGACAGAGGTCAAGGACATGAACTCTTGTAGGACAAGAGCGGGACAAGAGCGGGATCATGTCGTTCCTTGGGGTCCTTCTTTCTGATGGAGCGGACTCATCTTGCATGGTGCCAAAGACGAATGGAGCTTATAGGCACATGCACCTTATCTCGAAAAAGTCTTTGATGGAGGAACCAAGGCGACTCAACTCACGAAGGCGAAGTTGGGTTCAGAAGGCCTTAGCACGAAGCAAGAGGATGTGAAGGCGAATACTCTTGAAGAATATGCCACAATGCTGCCATGAAGGAAGCGGTGCGTAGCGGAGATTGTGCTGGTAGGGGCAAAGACCCAGGATTCAAACAATGGCGCATCAATTTCAGCGAAGTTGGTAGACTTCGAGAGCTACCAGGCGACGGACTGTCCTAGAGCAATGCTTCGTCTGGGTGTGACCCGAGAGCGGGTGGACGAAGGTCGAGTGCCAAAGGAGCGAACACAATTGAAGGTGGAAGAGGCCACACATTGAGGGATCACAATCCGAGTTCATCCCACAAGGATCAGAATGCAATTGAGATGTCACCAGGAGGCGACATGGTGTAGTGGATCGTGGTGGAACAGTTCGTGGTAATGCAATACACACGAATCTTGTCCCGTGAGGGACTATATCATACAGAGGTATGATCGGGAGCTACTGGGAGCTCCACTTCGATGAACAACACGACGACAAGAATGGCTATGGATTCAGGGAGTGAAAGACAGGTACCGTAAAGGCGGGTCTTCCGTGCGTGTATCGAATTTTGCATCAAATGAAAGCCTTGGTCATCAGCATATGGGGGCTATATACCACTAAGGGAAAATTTTGAATGTAAGTACCAGTGAGTCCCATGGGAGGGACTTGATCATGCAGAGGTATAATCAGAGCAGCTGGAGAGTTGGACTGCTCCAGTGCTCATATTCGCTTAAGGGAGCCTGACAAGTCAAAGGACAAAGCCGAATAAACGAACATTGCTACCAAGGAAGCTAAGGAGAACAGAATTGGTACGAACCCTATAACATGATAGCAAAAGCCATATATAGGAGTTGCAGTATGTATTTCCATCGACTAAGGGGATCTGCTTGGAGAACACAGAGGTGTTGAAGCAGGGGGTCGAAAGAGAAGAGGAAGCGACGACGAGTCCAGAGGGACTTAGCTACCCAAAACCAAGCATCAGTTAGAATGAAGGTGGACTCGGAGGAGTACCATAAAGACATATCTACCGATCGTGAAGAAATGGATGTAGATGTGAGGCGACGGATAGTAGGGTCATAGGCATGGCAGCGCCATGGTACCGCAGAGATGGGACTTTCGTGAAGTCATTGATCCCTTGCTCTCAAGGAGGGAGAGCGCTTGGTCGTGAAAGGGGCCAAGAAGGTGGAGCATGCGGAGGCAAACTCCAAGTACCAAGACAAGGCTGAAGGGCAGAGGCCAAGGAACTTCGTAAGACCGGTGTCAACGAGCTTCTCATCAAGATAGCCGAAAGTGAAGGACTTCGGGTCATACAAGAGTGTACGACCAAGGAATGAAGTAGGCAGTACACGGTGTTGTACCTTTGCTACTCAGTGGAGTAAGCGGTAAGGTTGATGGAGAGGACGGTACAATCCCAGTAGCGACCAAAACTATTAAAGACTTACTCCAAGTTGGGGTGAAAACTTCCTGCATTACAGAAGTTCGATGGCAGTGAGAAGATGAATCACAGTAGCTATAACTCAACACAAGAAGTGCAAACATAAGAAGTGCTCAGAAGCGTGAGCAAAGAGCGGGCGAAGGCTAGTAACCAGCTCGATGCATGGAGTACAAACCTTGAGGCAAGCGAAGTCAAGTAACCTTTGCCTTCTCAACTCTTAAGAGAATGGACGAAACCGAGTACCTCAATTCTTTTATCTATCTAGTAGAGGAGCTCTGCACATGTTCAAAGACCCTTCGAAGAAACCAAATGGAAGACAATAGTTGTCAAATCCTTACCAATGATGATCAGTGCCACTGAGAGTAGATTATCTGCTTTATTTCCTAACAGAATGTCAATCGAAAGCGGAAGTGATGCGAACCTACTTGGAAGTGACAACTAAGTGAAAGAAGAGTCGATGGGCAAATTTTGTGGAGGAAAGACTCAAAAACTTCAAAAGTTTGCGAGACGATGCTCATTAAAACTCCAACAAGCATCCACCCAATTCAAGCAGCATGAGGCATTTGAGAGACTGGTGCATAGGAAGGATGGTCTTTTCCTTTATCAGAAGGATCCGCATGAAACAACAGGGATCAACACAACTTAGCCAACCCCACATTAGAGTCAAGAGTCATTGGCGAGTTGAAACAGCATGGCGGATCAAAAGTTCGACTACTCAATAACAACAGCAGAGAGCAATTGGGAGCCAAGAGGTGCATTGCAGTTGGAGCAAAAGATTGAAGACTCAGCAAAGGCGAGAAGTTGCAGTGTCGGCAAAAACTTCGACGAGGACGTCGAAAGAATAAGTGGGGGAGAACATCATGGACAAAACTGTAAACAGGGTGTTTAATGCAATGCTCATGTATGTCCGTGTCTTTTGGTTTGTTCATGCTTTGCACAGCATGTAGAGGGACGGTCGAAGGCTTAATAGCCCCATTTTAATTGGGTTTGTTGGTCGTTTTAGGCTTGTAAATAAAGGTTGTGTCATGTGGACACTTGTGAGAGATACTTGGTCTGTAGTGGACCATTTTAGATCCTTTGTTGTGCAACCGTTCAGAGCTTGTAAAGTCTGTTTGTAATTTACATTGGCTATAAAGTGTTTTATGAAATGTTTGCTTGTGGATCCCAAGTGAGGCATTTTTTCTAACCCGTTTTCTCTTTTGCAGGTCCTAAGGGACCATGGGAGGTTTCGGAGAGGGTGACCTTTGCGAACGGACATGCAAGGGTGCCGCACGACTTAGGCAAAACCAACTAAGGCTGTGACAATACGGGACATTATACTCTTAACAACCATAATTCCATATAATGCATTTGTTATTTGTTATAACCATCACTTTTGTTGTCTGCCATATTGTAATGTTTGTCGCCACAACCATGAGACCCTAGAAAAAATTTAATTATAGAAAATTATAAGATAAAAGTCGCTCTTAATATATTAAAGAAATGGGGACCCTTGCATCAAGAAGGGGGATGTCATGAGGATTGAAATTGATCATATATCTCATATGTGGTCTCTTTAGACAGTTTCTTATTTATTTTTCCATTACACCATAATTCACCTATAAGTAAATTAGAATAGAACTGGGATCACAGAAAGGGTCAATTGCTATCTTCAAAATCATTAGTGAATAGAATTGGATTTCTGTATGAATTACAGAATAGCTAATAACTACAGTAACATATTTGTATAATATAATTAATATCTATTTTTAATAGATATAGCATACTCCTTTAATGAATTATTCTTCATTGTCTTTTTTCAGATTTTGTATCTATTATATTTTAATACTACAAGTTCTTTAAAATCACATCTTACAAGAAAATGAAGATAAAGAATCTGTTAGCATATAAGTTCCCAATTTTATTTAATTTTTCATATTTTTTGCTTTTTTAATTATTAATCTTTCTCTATGATTCCCGATTTCACAGATCAAATATGATAGATCGTTCCCGTACAACTTGCATTGTTCATAACATATCTCAATTCAGAGGGGATTTTGCACACTATGGTGCAAAATAACATACTAGACCAGCAGCTTGCATTGTCAGTTTGTCACTATCAAAGATATGTGCGCAAGTGTGAAAGTAGATTTTTTATATTGTCAGCATGTCCATCTACACATGAACATCTTTTCATTATTTACAAAATGGAACTATTTAGATGTCACTATTCAGGCTATCACAAATGGTAACAAAGAACCTCTAGAGATTAGTCCACCTGCATAGACACATGCCAAAATGAAGGTCATCTCTCATATGCACCAAACAAAACAAGAGTTTCCTCAGAAAAGAAAAAAATCATTCTTCATGAAAGTGTAGCACATGCCAATAAACTTCAAGTTCACATGAAATAGACAATCTAAGAAACTCACTTTAGACCCAAAAGAAATACGCATAGACAATTTATGAAGTTCAAAAGTTACTGTGAATGACCTATTTCATCAACGTAGTCACTTTTGTCATATCCATGAGGGTCAAAAACATCTTTACTGAAGCATGTCCCAATCTGGTCTATATCTTGATACCTCACAGCATGCTGCAGGAAGTCAGGATTTCGATAATCCTTCCTATTACGTAAATCAGCATTAAAACTTTTCCCACACCTCTTATATGCAAGAAACTTGTTTATCTTTTCCTGAAATAATGAGAATGAAAAGATCAGCAAAAAAAAAAGGCACAAAAACACAGATATAAATGAGACTATGCACAGGTTTCTTACAATTATCTGAATCATTCTGGTCATTATGGGTCCATTCATTTGTTAATTAAGAAGATGTTACTAGTAACAAAATAAACATAAATATGCATTGCCTAAGTCGGTTACATTGAACAATGCACCAAAATTTAATCATTTTTTATCAACTGGTTGACTACAGAGTACAGACATGAAGTACACATGCAGGACAAACAGTAACCAATATTGTGTCCCTTGATAAAATATAACAGCATATTTCAAACAAATATAATAAACAAAGTTGACACCAGCATTGGATAATATTGATAAACATAAAACAGAAGTTTAACAAAGGCAAAAATAGATTTAGGTGGGAGGAAACCTGTAGCTCCGTAGGGCATTCAGTTGATGGAGGTGGAGGAAGAAAACTACTTAATGGGTCATCCTTTTGCACTTCCATGGAAACTACAGCATCTTCAACCTGAGTTACTTCGGTCACAGATCCAGTAACATCCATTGGCATACCATTTTCAGATCTAGGCTGTTCAGATAAATCAGAAGGTTGGAGTGGTTCTAGCTGAGTGTTTGGCATTAATATGTGGACAGTTCCTGGAGGCGTTCTATCATCTGCATTCCCCAGAAAATCAACAAGAGAACACAATGAGTGTCCTCTCTATGAATCTACGTACGTGCATCAAGATGCAAACTGCTATAATGCTATTTTAATGACCTTAAGCAAAATTGGTACTACGAAATTAGTTTCAGAAAAAAAATGTTAATCTTTCGGAAAGAAACTCAATGAAATGACCAATAATAAGGTCAAAAATATCTTCCTTAACAATATAAAGTACTGCAAAAATAAGAGAAGTCCTCAACATGTAAGAAGCAGATATTTGGTCGTATGTGTCATCATATAATCATTTTAATTTCAATTTATTAGAGTTACTTGTTAAGTATCTAAATAACTAGGTTATTCCTTACGGAAATCAAGATTATGGACACTGTGGTAAGCTAAATTTGTTATTTCAACAAATGGAAATGGCAGAATTTACTTTTATGGAATCTTCACAGAAAATCTCAGATTATTACACAGTGCAACTTGTGTGAAGCTCAACTTCATGAACTTGAACATGTTTCCTTGTGCACTACAAACCTGGAACATCTGAACCAAATTGTCAAAACTAAGGTCACAGAGTGACAACTTAAAATTGAAGGTGCTGACCAATTTCAGGATTCCTTTTGAATCATAGTATTTCCACTTTATAAGACGATTTAATTCCTAAGATAACCAGTCTTAAGGTTAAAGTGACGAATAGATTGTGGCTGCAACAGAACTGACGAAATAGCCTTTAAAACATATTTATGAAATACCTAGTTAGAGCAAACATTAACAAGGCAAAATTGTTATAATTTGCATAATATTCTTAATTAAAAAAGGTTCGGTATTAAAATTACCATCAGGAACTTGAACCTCTGCTCCAAGCATGAGACGACCATTGCTCGAAATCTCTCCCTCCTGCCACATCCGATGCTTTGCAATATAAGAAAGCTGTACTATAAAATCCACTCAAACTTACAAGGAACATGCTACTATACAGATCAGTCAATTCTTATACAGTCAAATTTGTAAGGAGAGTAGGAAGAAACCATCATTAGGGCATGGATAGAGAGAATGACTAACTAATTTGAACAGGATTAAGGTACTGTAACTAAAATGAACAAAGAAACCCTAAACGTCTAAACGTCACCTCGGGCTCGGGAGACATAGCGGTCTCATCATGTTCGTAATCAACGATAGCAAGTGACCCCGTCCTCATCCTCTGAGAATCCAGAGGCTCCGGAAGAGAAGAAGACGTCAGCAGCGGAGGAGAAGGGGAAATTGCGGGGAGGGGAGAAGCCTGTAGCTGAGAGGGGAGCAGCGGCGGCGGCGTGGGGCTCCGGGCGACGGGACTCCTTAGGGTTTCGTAATCCATGGCATCGTCGACAGGAGGGGATCGAGGAAAGCCGGGGGGCGGAGTGGCCTCGAATGACAAGTCCTGCAGGGCAGCCCTCGTGCCTCCATCGACGTCATCGGCGCTACCAGCTCCGGCGACGGGATCCGCCGAGGTGGCCGGAGGCGCAACCTGCACCTCCTCCTCTTCCTCTTCCTCTTCCTCGTCGTTGTACACGGAGAGCAGATCGATGCCGCCGGTTCCGGACGCCATGTTTGCCTTCGGGAGAAACGTCGCAACTTCGATCTGACCTAAACGTGCGAGAGATTCCGGGCCTTATCGCGAGCCAAATTGCGACTGGGCGAGCGAGCGAGCGACCGCAGGAGTATATGGAGTCGGATCGAGAAGGGTCGAGTCGGATCGGGTCGGGTTGATTTAAACACGAAAATCCAATTCACCAACTCGAAATCGATCCGTTTCTTAAGTCGAAATTATGGACTAGGATTCATTCCATATACGTATTGATAGGGGTAAAAATAAATAGGACATGACACACCAGATTTGACGTAGCACCGTCCAACGTCAGCCACCCCTGAGCGGCACACTGCCCCAGGGGACGAGCATTAACACCAACGTAACGTGCACCCTCGCTCACCATACCCAGACGACCTCATCATCTGACCCCGCACGATCGGACGAGGCAGAGGAATGCGTCGACCAAGGCTCGCCATACCCTGCGGCAGCTCGGCCTTCCACGCAACGCCCACGACGACGACGGACGCGATCAGGTGCACGGCCCTGCCCCGGCAGGATAGCGCATCAGATAACATCAAACTCACATATAAATACCCTTGGGCTCCAAACGAGCAAGATAAGCACAAAAAGGCACGATTTCACCCAAAATTCCTCTCCTCATCACTGACTTGATCGTTGGAGGGGTCGGGCCGAATCGCCGACCCGACCTGCGCAGGTACTCGAGCGAAGCCGATCCGACCCGACGGCGCGAAGCATTCCAGGCAGATCCCCCGTAATCGACCACCCCAAGACCCCGAGAGAAGCCTCGTCTGATCCTGGTCGTTCGGACCCCTGAACCAACTGCGTCGACCCCAAGGCGACAGCTAAAAAGATTACTTACCGTAACACGTATTATTCGAATAAAATATCACCAAAAAACATATATTTACAATAAATCAATCCAATTTATTGATTAATATGAAATTATAATTATATGTGATATAATGATAACTTATATCCAATAGTAATAATTGCGTACCAAGTCTTCTTGATTAGCCTTCTTGTGTAGTTGATTTTATTTTCTTTCGTAAAGATATTTAGTCCCAATTAAAATGTAGTGGAACTAAGGATTTATCAGATTCTAGCATCATCCTTATCCATAAAGACATTTTTTTAAAGTTTATTTTAAAATGATAAAATTATGTTAGGGGCACTAAATAAGATTTTTCATCCTATATTAGTGAGTAAGGGAATCAAATACTTATAAGTTTTTATTTCACTTATTTCTTTATAGGTCTCTTTTAGAGCTCACTCTAAAACGGTAAAATCATAGAGACTAAGATAATTTGTATGTATGATAACAAAATTATCTTATTATTTTTGTTTTTGGATTTACAACTTAAATGTTATTTTTTTCCCATCAGGTAGTACTTACTCTTACGTAAAAGATAACCTTTATTGATAAAGATAAGTTCAAATGGATGATGATGTGCGGAGGCTTACGGTTTCTTCAAAAGTTAAATTATTTTTATAAAATTATTTTAAAATAATATATTACTGATCTTTATATTTTTTAATAGAATCTTACACTCTCAATAGTATTAGGATCAAGAGCGACAATAAGAAGGGGGGTGAATTAGTACAGCGAAAAAAAATATTGATTCCGAAAAATATTCGTTTCGATTCAATCCATTTCAGAAAGAGTTTTGAATTGATTTCATTATCAAAATCCAAGATTCAAAGATCTCTCCCTTTTTGATAATGACAATCAATTGGTGAATAAGTTAACCTTAACTCTCCCTATCTATATATCATATTTTGAGAAAATATATTTTTGAATTCAAGGCTTTTAAATTCAAGCATTAAATTGATAACTTATTATTCAATCATGCACAACATAATATTTATCATGATTCACCGATTCAAAATATGATACCACGTATCCATTTTCAAATTTCGAAAGATGATACGAATGACAATTCATCATGGTATCAATTATAAATAGCAAGTTAAGCTCATGATATCTCATCATAATAATTTGATATGAAATAAAGCATAATACTAAGAATGAAACATTTAAAAGTAATCATGCCACATAAGTAATTATGTCACATTACGATACATTTCAAATAAATATTTGATATTTTTCAAGTATTTATATTTGACAATACCAATCATATTTCAAGCATTTATGATAAGATACAAGCATATTTACGATAAGATACATTACATATATTTATAATGCCAACTGGTCATCAATATTGCCATATTTTGGTATCATTTCTCCCTCTTTGTCATCAACAAAAATGAGAACAATTTAACAATACAAGTGTGATAAAAATTCAAGCAAGTTTCACGCTAATTTATCCAACCGTTATTGCATCATTGCATGATAACATTCAAAAGTTCTTAACATTAAAAGTTATCAATATTAAAGTGATCACAGCAACATCAAAAGTTATCAACATTAAAGAGATAGATTCTCTCTCTTGTCATCAAAAGTTTGAACGAAGAAGAGGAAGGAAGGTAAGGAGGGAATCCAATCGAATTTGTAAAATGATTTGATTCAAAATATCCTGTGAAATCAGATCGTCATTCTTGCAAATAATCATCATACACTAATATTCATCTTTCAAGGATCAAGATATTCATCGGAATTCATAAAATTCATCTTTCATGAGAAGAATAATAAAGAATTCATGGGAGAGGAGTATCACATGAAAAAAGATATTCACGAATAGAACTTCATAATTCAAAACTGTTTCTCATTCAAAATTTACAAGAGTTAAACCCGTGAGAGATGTATTTGTCAATGAAATCGATAAAGTGATTAAGTGTATCAAAAATCATTAAGTGATGGAGCAAGGGTACGAAGTAAACTTGATACCAAGAAAGATAAAAATGAAATAGATTCATAAAAGCCCCATTCATGAAATACATTAAGATAAGAATAGTCCAGAAAAAAATACAACAAACTCATGCATTCAGACAATTTAACATTCCTAACTCCCTTCTAATGAAATCAAATTATTCTTCATTTAAAGGTTTTGTAAAGATATCGACCAATTGATGTTTTGTATCAATGAATTCTAAAATTGCATTATGATTATTAATATGATCTCATATAAAGTGATGCCTAATGTCAATATGTTTAGTTCTAGAGTGCTAAATAGGATTTTTCGTTAAACATATTGCACTTGTGTTATCATACTTTATAGGTATATTCTTCAGATAAATTCCATAATCCTCTAAAGTATTTTTTATCCATATAATTTGAGCACAACATGCACCAACTGCAATATACTCAGCTTTAGTTATGGATAATGCAACCGAGTTTTGTTTCTTGGAAGACCAAGAGACAAGTGTGTGTCCTAAAAATTGACATGTTCTGAATGTTATTTTTCAATCTATTTAGCAGCTAGTAAAGTCAACATCAGCATAACCAAGAAATTCAAAATTTTTATATTTTGGATATCATAATCCTAGTTTATGGGTTCCTTTTAGGTATCTAAAATTCCTTTTGACAGTTTTTAAATGAGATTGCTTAGGGTTAGATTGAAACCTAGCACAAAGTCCTACGCTAAACATGATGTATGGTCTAATTGCGGTGAGGTATAGTAAACTACCTATCATATCCTATAAGTTTTTTAATCAAAGCTTTCTCCACCTTCGTCAATGTCTAACTTAGTGGAGGTACTCATAGGAGTATTGATAGTCTTCGAACTATCCATATTAAATCATTTTAACAAGTCTAATGCATATTTTGTTTGACTCATAAAAATATCATCATTAAGTTGTTTGATTTGTAAGCCTAAAAAGAAAGTTAATTCACCCATTAAACTCATTTCAAACTCTTAGTTCATACTTTTGGCAAATAATTCGCATAAAGATTCATTCGTGAAACCAAAAATAATATCATCAACATAAATTTGAATAATAAGATATAAATTACACAAATAAAAAAGTAAACTAGAATTTAGAGTGGTTCGATTGACCTACATCTACTTCTGATTCCTCCTCCGTCGAGGTTACCATCGTCCACTAATGGTCTTCCTTCAATATGCGAAGACCAACCACCTCTTTACAACACTTTCTCCTTTTCACAGGTTCAGGTTCAGGAGATAACCCTTACAAGTCACACACCTCTCTTGAATGATCTCAACACTTAGAAAGGGAGGAGGAGTACTCTAATACTTTTACAACACTTTAACACTTCAAAGACTCAAAATTATGTTAATACTTTCGTGTCATTTCATGCAGAAAAATGTGAGGTATTTATATGCCCCAATGGCTTTAAAATTGGAGTAAAAAAGTATTTCATCCCAGTTTTCCGAGGTACTAGTGGTACCACCGCCTGACACCTGACACTGGATGGTACCACTATAACATCCCCCATTTTTGAAAATTTAGTAAAAGGTATGTTTGTAAAAATAAGGATTATTTAATAATTATTTTATATTAAATGATATTATATTAAAGGTTTATGGCTAGGGACCTAAGAGTAAATATTAGAATTTGATATAATTTATGAAAGATTCAGATTTAAGTTAGAAAATATATATATATATATATATAGTGGACATGTGTCACTAACTAACATAAGGTTGGTGCCACTTATGTTCACTCTAAAGATGACACCTAGCCCCTTTCATGCATGCATGACACATTGCAACTTTTGCATTAGCCAAAACCCAAATAATTAGATGAAAGGTTAAAGAAAACAAACCTGAAGAGTTGCAGCCAACGTGAGTTTGAGAAGAGAAGGGAAGAAGAAGAAGAAGAAGAAGAAGAAGAAGAAGAGCTTGAGGTTTTTCATCAATTTTCTCACATTTGGGATTCAAATAATTTTAAGGCAAGTGTTCTAACCCAATCCCACAGTAACCTTAATCTCTGTTTTCATTTTTATTCTGTAAAATTTGAAAGATTTCAACTGGGAACCAGACCTTCTTTCGTTTTGATATAAAGTTATGAATCTGTAATTTTTTGGTAATCTGACCTCTATGCAATGTTTCGGTCATAACATTTTGTAATAAACTCTGATTTAGACAAAACTTCTTCCATTTGAAAGTAGACAAGAAAATATTTATTTTGATATAAAGATCGAATGATTTGGAGTTTAAATGCCTACTAAGACTTCTGTTTAAATTAATCCTATAGATTCTGCAAAACAGGGACCGAAATTTCTGACCTCTTGTTGCTTAACTACTTATAACTTTCTGTTGTGAACTCAGATTCATACAAATTATGTTTTATTCGAAGCTAGACTCAAAATTCTTTCTGTATATACCTGATTTGAAATTTTTGGAGTACAATTGCTAACTGAAACATCTACTTTCATCGACCCTATGGATTCAGTAAAACAGAGCTAATATTTTCAGACCTTTTGCTGCGAAATTATCTGTAACTCCCGGTTGTAAATTCTAAATCTTGTAAAACTTGATTTGCATAAAACTAGATTGACAAAGCTTTCTAATGACACCTATTTTGTATAAATTGGAGTATAATTGGTTATCCAAATAGTTCATAGAATGTTCCTATCAAATTATGCCAGAATCGAGCTTTGGTCGATTTCGGCTTTCCTTGTTACTTTCCTTTGGAAATCGATTTTGGCAAAAACTCTTACTTCAGTTAAGCTTTACATTATTATCTTAAATTCCTGTATACTTTAGTCCTTTATTTATTTGTATATCTGCAGCTATCATCTAAAGTTCATGTTTGCATTGTAATTCGGCACATGCATCCCATTGTTCCGCATTTGCTTTTGAAATGTGCCTCTTCCAGTTTCATTTCATTGGCCATTGTATTCACCTAACTTTCTTATTTCAATTGAGCTATATGTGATTTCTTGAAATCCTTGTATGCTCTTGCTTTTGCTTCCTTTCAAATCTGAATATACTTGTGAAAGATTATTGCTTACTTCGGATTGACTCGTAAAGGCACATGTACGCTTTGTTGTTCCGCGTGTGCTTCCGATATATGCTGCTTATTGTTAAAACTGCCCTCTTGTACTCTGGTGTGTGGGATTGTCTAGACCCTTGCCAGAAATGGTAAAGGAAATGCGCTTGTTGCCCGCTATGTGGGATCCCGCTATGTGGGATATGCGCTTGTTGCCCGCTATGTGGGTATGTGCTTAGAGCCTGCGATGCTCTGCCGGCCCCCTTTGACTTCACCTAGATGTGGGTGGATGGAGCTCCCAGACGTGGGAGACTTTTGTCAGGTGGTCATTCAGAAATGGATGAATCACATTCTGACTGAGATCCCACTACACCTTCTGTATGTTTGATATGATATCCAAAGCTTTGGTTATGTGTTTTTGTATATGCTTTGGATAAGATTGATATGTTTGCATCGTCATGTGACATTTGAGCTTCTATTCATGTTTTGTTCTTTGATATATTTATGAAATGTTATAAGTCTTTGTTATACCTTGAAAACTACCATATGTCATCGATATGCTCCTTATGCCAATGATATGCTCCAATTACCTTTCCTCGATTGTATGAATAAAACGTGCTTCGAACGATATGATATTGAAATTCTGCATTCAAACAAAACATGCTACTGTTTCATCCTGTATCTCTGCTTTGTATTTTGATACCTCATTTGTTTGAAAACTGTCATCTTTGCTATGGATATGTTAGTCATTTGCTGAGCTTTATATGCTCACCCCGTTGCTATATAAATTTTTCAGGATAGCTTATCGCTCACTAAAATGTGTAAATTGGGTTGAGGTAGTGGAAGACTAGAAGATTTTTGGGCAAATATTTTGTACTTGATAGGTTGATGTTGTATAAGTTCTTTTTGGGAGTAATGAAATATCAATGACAAATCTAGATTGATGTATATTGTAAATATTTGAAAAGTATCTCTTATGTTAGAATTTTGGAAATGTTAAGTCTAAACTGTGTACTGATATAAACATGTAGTACATGTTGGTTTTGTGATTGCATTAATTACCGCGCTTATGGATTTATGATATAGTTATGTTTTAGTTAAGTTGCTTTTGGATTTTAAGAATCTTATAGTGACATGATGTATGATTATAAACTGCACAGGTTTTGTGAATTGTGGATTGTAGAGATGAATGACTTGAATGTTTTTCTTAGTGACCTCAAATGTGTGATTGGATCCTGGATTGTTTGTTGAATTATAATATTATCAATCTTGAGTTAGATTCACACCTCCTGAATGAGAATTATATTTGGGAGGGGCGTGACAGAGTGGTATCAGAGCATAGTTTGAGAATCACTGAAATATTTGATATGTTGACGTGCAAAATATATTGAGGTCTAGTGAACTATAATGATTGGTGTAAATTTTCTTTGATGCAATTTACGAATCTAGGATGACGAGGACATTTAGTCCTTCTACTTCATTTGCTTTTGATTAATTAAGTGCGATAAAAGGGTTGATCGGCGATATTAAATCAGAGTGGCGCAAGAGAAGCGTGGTGAACCTAATACATTGGTAGCAGAAAAATAGATGATACGATTGGAGAAGATATTTGATATACGAAATTGTTCTAATGATCAAAAGAATTTCTTGAGATCAAGAACAGGAATAGCAAGGATAAGTTTACCAAAAAAAAAAAAAGATTAGAAATGAATTAGAATGTGATAACAGGAGGGTCAAGACATCATCGATTTGAAAAGGGAAGTCATCACAAAAAAAAAAAAAAAATCAATCCTGTGTAAGATGCGAGTTAAATTATGAAATAAGTTTGTATTCGTAGGGTGACTAGAGCCTATTTTGCTTGTGGAAAGTTGGATCATTAAATAAAAGACTATCGTTTGAATAAGAAGAAAGAATCACTGCCTCATAAATCATCAGTCCATGTTAGAAAGAATCACTGCCTCATAAATCATCAGTCCATGTTAGAGTGTATGTTATCACGGAATATGATTCTAAAGCTTCTGAATTAGTGGTCGAAGGTACAATTCACGTTTCTGAAAGAATGCAAATATTTGTTTGACCATGTGTCTCATCTATGATTTGATTCATAATATTTTGCTTATCACATGGGCATTCAACCTAAACCACTGCATTATATGCTATATGTAAATACGACTATTAGAGATTGTTTGATAACAAACTCGATCTGGTCATCTTGTTTGATTTCTATTGGAGAACACGAACTTCTTGCTGGTTTAGTTCTCCTAGATATTTGGAGTTTTGATATTATATTAAGTATGGATTGACTATCTTTCAATCATACCAGTATAGATTGTTATACAAAATGATCACGTTTTGTATACTAGATCATCCCATCTTTTATTTTGAGAGTATTGGGCATGATTCACCTCCTTGCCTGATGTATCTTAAGATGACTTGCCTAGATTATCTCTAGACAGAGAGGATGAATTTGCTTTTGATTTAGTCCTTGGGACAATTCCAATATCTAAGCCTCTTTATAGAATGATACCATTTGAGTAAGTGGATTTGAAAAAAAAAAAAAAAAAAAAGCAACTACAAGGACTATTAGATAAGGGTGCTCCGGTGCTATTAGTTAAGAAGAAGGATGGAACGTTAAGGCTTTGTATTGATTATAGACAATTGAATCAGCTGACAATAAAAAAAAAAAACAAGTATCCCCTACCCAGAATTGATGATTTGTTTGATCAATTGCAGGGTGCACAAGTATTCTCCAAGATTGATTTAAGGTTAGGTTACTATTAGTTGAAGATCATGAAGGAGGATATTCCAAAAACAGCTTTTAGAACTCGATATGGTCACTATAAATTCTTAGTGATGTCTTTTGGTTTAACTAATGCCCCTACAGCTTTTATGGAACTGATGAATAGGATATTTCAGCCATTCTTGGACGATTGTGTGATTGTATTCATTGATGACATATTAGTATATTCAAAGAGTAATCAGGAGCATGAGGAACACTTGAGAAATATATTATCCATACTAAGAGAAAAGAAGTTGTATGCAAAGTTCAGCAAATGTGAATTTTGGTTGAATGAAATTGCTTTCTTAGGCCATGTGATTTCAAGGAAGGGTATATCTGTTGATCCAAAGAAAGTGAAAGCTGTTGTTAAGTGGGAAGTACCAACAAACGTGACAGAAGTTAGAAGCTTCTTGGGCATGGCAAGTTATTATAGGAGATTTGTGGAGGGATTTTCTCGAATTGCTCAACCTCTCACCAAACTCACTCAAAAGAATGTGAAATTTATATGGGGTGATGATTGTGAGCAAAGTTTTCAAGAGTTAAAAAGAATTATGATTGTACCATTCGTTATCACCCGGGTAAAGCTGATGTTGTAGCAGATGCCCTTAGTAGAAAATCTACAAGTTTTATGGCGACTTTGGTTGTGAAGCAATTGAAGTTATTAGAAGAGAATTATGATTCAAATGTTATGAGAAAAGGGCAAGACTCAATGATATTAATGGCCTCCATCCAAGTGCAATCTAATCTCATTCAACAAATTAAAGGAGGACAACTACAAGATCGACGCTTGATCTGCTTAAGGAATGAAGTAAAAAAGGGATTGAAAGTGAATTTTCGAGTTTCAGAGGATGGCCTATTGAGATTTGGGGATAAAATATGTGTTTCAAATGACTCAGATATCAAAAACCAAATCCTGAGGGAAGGTCATAATTCAAAGTATACTATGCATCCTGGTAGCACTAAGATGTATAGAGATCTCCAAAGTTATTATTGGTGGGAAGACATGAAGAAAGAGATTACAATATATGTTTCAAAGTGTTTGACTTGTCAGCAAGTCAAAGCAGAACACCAAAGACCTAGAGGTTTGTTGCAACATTTAGATATTCCTGAATGGAAATGGGAATGTATTACCATGGACTTTATTTCAGGACTACCCCAAACTTCTAGAAAGCATGATGCTATTTGAGTTATCATTGATAGGTTAACGAAATCTGCACATTTCCTACCAATCAATATGACTTATTCTCTTGATAGATTTGCTGATTTATATATCAATGAAATAGTAAGACTCCAAATTTCTATCTATGGGCACTAAAGTCAAGTTTAGCACTTTCTCTTATTGAGTTCACCTACAATAATAGTTATCATTCAAGGATTCAGATGGCTCCTTATGAAGCTTTATATGGGCGAAAGTGCAGGACGCCTATATGTTGGGAAGAAATTTACGATAGAAAGTTGTTAGCACCAGAAAAAGTACAAGAGACTACTGAGAAAATCCAACTTATAAGAAAAAGGTTAAAGACTGCTCAGAGTCGTCAAAAGAGTTATGCTGATAACAGAAGGCGAAATATTGAGTTTCAAATCGGGGATTTTGTATTCCTGAAGGTCTCCCCTTCTAAAGGCATTGTAAGATTTGGGAAGAAAGGAAACTTAAGCCCAAGATTTATTGGACCTTTTGAAATTCTTGAGAGAGTTGGTTCTATCGCTTATATAGGATTGCCTTGCCACCATCATTGTGCCATATCCATGATATGTTTCATGTTTCAATGATCAGAAAGTATATACCTGATCCCTCTCATATAATTAAGTATGAGCCGATGGAGATTGATAAAGACTTATCTTATGTGGAAGAGCCCACTCAGATTGTTGATAAAAAAAGAAAAGATCTTGAGGAATCGGGTTATCCCTATAGTTAAAGTAATCTGGAGATATCATTCTGGAGAAGAAACAACTTGGGAGCTTGAGGAAGGAATGATGAAAGCTTATCCTCATCTTTTCGTCGAATGAGGTATGATAAATTTAGATGACTAAATTTTTTTTTTGAGGGGAGAATGTAACATCCCCCATTTTTGAAAATTTAGTAAAAGGTATGTTTGTAAAAATAAGGATTATTTAATAATTATTTTATATTAAATGATATTATATTAAAGGTTTATGGCTAGGGACCTAAGAGTAAATATTAGAAGTTTGATATAATTTATGAAAGATTCAGATTTAAGTTAGAATATATATATATATATATATATATATATATATATATATATATAGTGGACATGTGTCACTAACTAACATAAGGTTGGTGCCACTTATGTTCACTCTAAAGATGACACCTAGCCCCTTTCATGCATGCATGACACATTGCAACTTTTGCAATAGCCAAAACCCAAATAATTAGATGAAAGGTTAAAAAAAATAAACCTGAAGAGTTGCAGCCAACGTGAGTTTGAGAAGAGAAGGGAAGAAGAAGAAGAAGAAGAAGAAGAAGAAGAAGAAGAAGAAGAGCTTGAGGTTTTTCGTCAATTTTCTCACATTTGGGATTCAAATAATTTTAAGGCAAGTGTTCTAACCCAATCCTACAGGTTTCGGTCATAACATTTTGTAATAAACTCTGATTTAGACAAAACCTGTTCCATTTGAAAGTAGACAAGAAAATATTTATTTTGATATAAAGATTGAATAATTTGGAGTTTAAATGCCTACTAAGACTTCTGTTTAAATTAACCCTACAGATTCTGCAAAATAGGGACCGAAATTTCTGACCTCTTGTTGCTTAACTACTTATAACTTTCTGTTGTGAACTCAGATTCATACAAAGTATGTTTTATTCGAAGCTAGACTCAAAATTCTTTCTGTATATACCTGATTTGAAATTTTTGGAGTACAATTGCTAACTGAAACATCTGCTTTCATCGACCCTATGGATTCAGTAAAATAGAGCTAATATTTTCAGACCTATCGCTGCGAAATTATCTGTAACTCCCGGTTGTAAATTCCAAATCTTGTAAAACTTGATTTTCATAAAACTAGATTGACAAAGCTTTCTAATGACACCTATTTTGTATAAATTGGAGCATAATTGGTTATCCAAATAGTTTATACAATGTTCCTATCAAATTCTACCAAAATCGAGCTTTGGTCGATTTCGGCTTTCCTTGTTACTTTCCTTTGGAAATCGATTTTGGCAAAAACTCTTACTTCAGTTAAGCTTTACATTATTATCTTAAATTCCTATATACTTTAGTCCTTTATTTATTTGTATATCTGCAGCTATCATCTAAAGTTCATGTTTGCATCGTAATTCGGCACATGCATCCCATTGTTCCGCATTTGCTTTTGAAATGTGCCTCTTCCAGTTTCATTTCGTTGGCCATTGTATTCACCTAACTTTCTTATTTCAATTGAGCTATATGCGATTTCTTGAAATCCTTGTATGCTCTTGCTTTTGCTTCCTTTCAAATCTGAATATACTTGTGAAAGATTATTGCTTACTTCGGATTGACTCGTAAAGGCACATGTACGCTTTGTTGTTCCGCGTGTGCTTCCGATATATGCTGCTTATTGTTAAAACTGCCCTCTTGTACTCTGGTGTGTGGGATTGTCTGGACCCTTGCCAGAAATGGTAAAGGATATGCGCTTGTTGCCCGCTATGTGGGATCCCGCTATGTGGGATATGCGCTTGTTGCCCGCTATGTGGGTATGTGCTTAGAGCCTGCGATGCTCTGCCGGCCCCCTTTGACTTCACCTAGACGTGGGTGGATGGAGCTCCCAGACGTGGGAGACTTTTGTCAGGTGGTCATTCAGAAATGGATGAATCACATTCTGACTGAGATCCCACTACACCTTCTGTATGTTTGATATGATATCCAGAGCTTTGGTTATGTGTTTCTGTACATGCTTTGGATAAGATTGATATGTTTGCATCGTCATGTGACATTTGAGCTTCTATTCATGTTTTGTTCTTTGATATATTTATGAAATGTTATAAGTCTTTGTTATACCTTGAAAACTACCATATGTCATCGATATGCTCCTTATGCCAATGATATGCTCCAATTACCTTTCCTCGATTGTATGAATAAAACGTGCTTCGAACGATATGATATTGAAATTCTGCATTCAAACAAAACATGCTACTATTTCATCCTGTATCTCTGCTTTGTATTTTGATACCTCATTTGTTTGAAAACTGTCCTCTTTGCTATGGATATGTTAGTCATTTGCTGAGCTTTATATGCTCACCCCGTTGCTATATAAATTTTTCAGGATAGCTTATCGCTCACTAAAATGTGTAAATTGGGTTGAGGCAATGGAAGACTAGAAGATTTTAGGGCAAATATTTTGTACTTGATAGGTTGATGTTGTATAAGTTCTTTTTGGGAGTAATGAAATATCAATGACAAATCTAGATTGATGTATATTGTAAATATTTGAAAAGTACCTCTTATGTTAGAATTTTGGAAATGTTAAGTCTAAACTGTGTACTGATATAAACATGTAGTACATGTTGGTTTTGTGATTGCATTAATTACCGAGCTTATGGATTTATAATATAGTTATGTTTTAGTTAAGTTACTTTTGGATTTTAAGAATCTTATAGTGACATGATGTATGATTATAAACTGCACAGGTTTTGTGAATTGTGGATTGTAGAGATGAATGACTTGAATGTTTTTCTTAGTGACCTCAAATGTGTGATTGGATCCTGGATTGTTTGTTGAATTATAATATTATCAATCTTGAGTTAGATTCACACCTCCTGAATGAGAATTATATTTGGGAGGGGCGTGACAACCACCACCCAGTCTAGGCAGTACGATCGCTTGACAAGGGCGGTACCACCGTTAGCAGCATTAACTGTCGGCGGTACCACTGCCTGGCAGACCCGATCTCCCAGGTGTTCTAGGCTGTGGTACCACCCAGTCTGGGCGGTTCCACCGCCTAGAACACTTGGGAGATTGGGTCAGTGCCACCGTCGACCATAATTTCAAGTGCCGAATGGGCTATTCAATCCAGCCCAATTCAGCCCTGTTAAGGGCCCAATTGGCCCTTGACTGAGTTAGTGGGATTACCTCCCGATCCTAACTCAATTAATATTCTAACTACGATTAAGGCCAGCAATTAGTCCAGTATATTGATTTTTCTTTCAGCGAACTTCTCGGCAAAACTTTCGGCGAACTCCCGACGAACTCTCGGTGATCTTCCAACGAACTCTCAGCGATCTTCCGACGAGCTCTCGACGATCTTCCGACGAGCATCTGGCGAACTTCCAATGAACTCTCGGCGAGCTCCTGACACACTTTCGGTATATCGTCCGAATCTTCGACTTTGGCTTATTATCAGCTTTATGCCTTACTGCTATTGCAGTTAATCCTACACTTTTATCTCAACACATAAATTAGGTCAAACAATTCACCAATTGATTTCATCATCAAAATCTGAGATTCAACAAATCGAATACTTGTCTTGTTTATAAACTTTTACGAGACTCTATATAACATCCCTCATTTTTAAAAATTTAGTAAATGCATATTTGTAAATATGAGGATTATTTAATATTTTTTTATATTAAATGATATTATATTAAAAGTTTATGGCTAGGGACCTAAGAGTGAATATTAAAATTTTGATATGATTTATGAAAGATTCAAATTTAAGTTAAAGAAAAAAAATGATGGACATGTGTCACTAGCTAACCTAAGGCTGGTGCCACTTATATTTGCTCACCTAGCCCCTTTCATGCATGGATGACACCTTATAACCCTTGTATTAGCCAAACCCAAGTAATTAGAGTAATTAGATGAGAGATTAAAGAAAGAAAACTTAAGTTTATGCAACTAACATTAGTTTGAGAAGAGAAGGGAAGAAGAAGAAGAAGAAGAAGAAGAAGAAGAAGAAGAAGAAGAAGAAGAAGAAGAAGAAGAAGAGGAAGCTTTACTTTACTTGAGGTTTTGTATCAACTCCCCACATTTGGAAATCAAAATATTCTAAGGCAAGTGTTCTAACCCCATCTTATAAAAATTCTAATCTTTATTTTAATTTTAATTTTTCATAATTCGAAAGATTTCAGCTTAGCACCAAACCTTTCTTTCGTTTTGATACAAGTCATGAATCTATAATTTTTCGGTAATCTGACCTCTATACACTGTTTCATACCTAAATTTTAGCACTTAACTCTATTTATGTAAAGCCTAATCTATTTGAAAGTAGACTTAAAAATATTTATTTTGATACTAAGATTAAATGATTTGGAGTTTAAATACCTACTAAGACTTCTGTTTCATTTAACCCTATAGATTCTGCAAAATAGGGATTACAATTTCTAACCTTTTGTTGCTTAACTTCTTATAACTTTCTGTTGGGAAGTCAGATTTATTCAAAATATAATTTATTGAAAACTAGACTCAAACATCTTTCTGTGCTTATGTGATTTAAAATTTTTGGAATACAAATGCAAACTAAAAATATCTATTTTTATCGACCTTATGGATTTAGTAAAACAGAGCTGATGTTTTCAGACCTTTCATTACAAAATTATTTGTAAATCCCTATTGTAAACTCCAATTCTAGCAAAACTTAATTTATCTAAAAATAGATTAATACATCTTTCGAATGATACCTATTTTGTATAAATTGAAGTATAATTAGTTATCTAAATAATTTATGCAATCTGCCTCTTAAATTCTACCAGAATCGAGTTTTGGTCGATTTTGCCTCCTCTTGTTTCTTCTTTTTGGAAATTGATTTAAGTAAAAATCTTTAGTTAATTGAGCTTTATATTATTGCCTTGAATTCTTATATCCTTTTATCCTTTAAATATTTGTATACCTGTATTTATTATTGAAAGTTCAAGTTTGTATCATAATGTTTTGTATAGGCACATGCATTTCATTATTTCCGCATGTGTTTCCGATATGTCCCAATTTTATTATTCACTATCCTTTTGTACTTTGATGTTTTTGGGATAAATATAAACCTTATAAGAAATCATTGATACCAAAATATATTTCTAGATCAATATAATAGAAACATAATAAAAACTTATGCGGAAACGAAATAGCGTACCTGTTGTCAAGAATTCCTGCAGAGGTTTCTTCTTGAACTTTGGCACTTCTCGGCTCAGAACTCTCACTTTAGATAGTGTAGGAAATCCTTTTTGCTTCAAAGAGATGTTGAGCCCAAGGACCAAAATCCTCGTTTATATAGATGTTTTCCAATCAAGAACATTTATTATCACCAACTCATAACGTTCTAGAATTAATTCAAATTTATAATGTTTGGACCATAATTAAGAATTTTAATGATATTAAATATTTAATTTAATAATAACAGTTTCATGTATAATGAATAAAAAATTAAAATCATTTAAACCATAATAAATGAAGAAATTCATGATAATGAATTATGAATCTTAATGAGAACGATTTTATTATTATTAAATAAGATATTTAATAATAACGATTATATTCTCCCAAATGGTCCATACGTTTAGCTTAATAATTTGAATTAATCTTTCTCAAATAAATTTCTTAAGAAATAAATACATGAATCATAGTGATAAGTCCTCTAAGAGCGAGTATTATCATTCATGTATCATGATGTATTTAGTTTCTTAATCTTAATATGATAATATTACTTAATTAATAAACCTTATATTTATTCTTGGTCTAGTAACAATATATTTTCTCAAAATAATATGCACATAAATGAGAAAATATCACAATATATAAGAGTTTCAATATCATTACAAAGTGGAACCAAGTCCTATTTTCTCTACATGATCCTTGAATTTCAGATATGGCATGCCTTTAGTCAAAGGATTAGCAATCATCAATTCAGTGCTAATATGCTCAATGACCATTTTCTTTTCTTTTACACGTTCTCTTATGGCTAAATACTTAATGTCGATATGTTTACTTCGAATTCGACTTTTATTGTTTTTAGCCATAAAGACAACAACTGAATTATCACAGAAAATTCTTAATGGCCTAGAAATAGAATCCATTATTCTAAGCCCAAAAATGAAACTCTTAAGCCATACACCATATGAAGTAGCCTCAAAATAGGAGACAAACTCAGCTTCCATTGTAGAAGTAGCAGTCAAGGTCTGCTTAATGCTTCTCCAAGAAATAGCTCCACCAGCCATCATAAAAATATATCATGATATTGATTTATGAGAATCAACATAACTGACAAAGTCTAAATCTGAGTAACCAATCACATCCAGATTGTTTGTATGTCTATACATAAGCATATAATCTTTGGCTCCTTGTAGATACCTCATTATTTTCTTTGCATCTCTCCAATGGTTCATACTTGAATTACTCTAATATCGACCTAGCATCCCACAATAAATGCAATATCAGGTCTAGTACAAACCTGAGCATACATAAGACTTCCTATGGCAGAAGCATATGGGATGTTTTTCATTGATTCCCTTTCAAAGTTGTTCTTTGGGCATTGGTTCAAATTGAATATATCACCTTTCACAATGGGAGCAACACTTGGTGAACAATCCTTCATCCGAAATCTTTCTAAAAGTTTATCGATATAGGTTTCTTGTGATAGACCTAAAATGCCTCGAGGTCTATCTCTATGGATCTTAATACCAATGACATAAGATGCTTCACTCATATCCTTCATGTCAAAATTTTTAGAAAGAAATTGTTTCACCTCATACAGCAAACCCTTATCGTTGGTTGCAAGCAAAATATCATCTACGTATAAAATAAGGAAACATATTTTACTCCCACTAACCTTTTGGTATATGCATTGATCCATGGGATTTTCAACAAATCCAAATGAAGAAATCACTTCATAGAATTTAAAAAATCATTGGCGAGAGGCTTATTTTAAACCGTATATAAACTTCCTAAGCTTACAAACCAAGTGTTCACCAACGCTAGAGGAGAAACCTTCAGGTTGTTTCATATAAACCTCTTCCTCTAGATCTCCATTAAAAAATACCGTTTTCAGATCCATTTATTGTAACTCAAAGTCAAAATGAGCAATTAATGCCAAAATAATACGTAGAGAATCTTTCTTATATACAAGAGAAAACGTCTCCGTATAATCGATTCCCTCCTTTTGAGTAAATCCCTTTACAACAAATCTTGCCTTGTATCTCTCAATATTGCCTAATGAATCTTTCTTAGTTTTAAAGACCAATTTGCAACTAATAGCCTTTGCTTCATTAGGCAACTCTATAAGATCCCAAACTCCATTGCTCATCATGGAATTCATCTCTTCTTTCATAGTATCATGCCATAAATTTGACTCTTTACAACTCAAGGCTTGTGAAATTATTTCAGGATCATTTTTGGCTCCAATATTATAATCAGATTCTTATAGATATACAACATAATAACTAGGAATTGCTGATATTTTATTTCTAATATATCTTCTTAATGTTGTGCCAATGGTTCCCTGAGGAACTTGTGGTTCAACTAGTCGTTCAGGAGCTTATTGTAATTTTTGAACTGCTTGATATATTAGAATACTATCAACAACTTATGAAATTTCAATGATTCGTTGTTCAGCACTAGTTTGTACTTGAGGAGTGCTATGAACTATAACTAATCTATTATTTGATGTAGAAGGTTGAGATTCTATATGATCATGTGCGAAAACTATGTTCCTGAAATGATCGCTCCCACTAATCACATCATCCTCAAGATATTTAATGTTTCTTGATTCAACAATCCTAGTTGTGTGAGATAGACAATAGAACCTGTAACCTTTGGACTTTTCGGCATATGCAATAAAATACCCACTAATAGTCCTCGAGTCCAGTTTCTTCTCTTGTGGATAATATATCCTGACTTCATATGGATATCCCCAAATGGCATATGTCACAAACTCGGTTTCCAACCTTTCCATAATTCAAATGGTGCCTTTTGGACAGCTTTATTTGAAATTCGGTTTAATATATACACAGCCGTCTTTAGTGCTTCAGTCCACAAGAACTTAGGAAGATTGGAGTTGCTAAGCATACTCCGCACCATGTCTAATAATGCTCGGTTTCTTCTTTCTGCAACACCATTCTGGTTTGGAGAACCAGGCATAGTGTATTGGGCAACAATCCCATGTTCTTGAAGAAACTTAGCAAAAGGACCAGGTGCTTGTCCATTTTCAGTATATTTACCATAATATTCTTCACCCCTATTTGATCTCACAATTTCAATTTGCTTACCACATTGGTTCTCAACTTCAGCCTTAAAAACTTTGAAGTCATCCAATGCTTCATTTTCGTTATGAAGCAAATATATATATATATATCGTGAGTAATCATCTATAAAGGAGATGAAGTATTTCTGACCATGTATGTCCATGTTTGGATAACATATATCAGTATGAATTATCTCTAATAAGTCTGAACTTCTATTAGTACCTTTTTTGGACTTATTAGTCTGCTTTCCCTTGATACAGTCTACACAAGTCTTAAAATTAGTAAAATCAAGAGTACTAAGTATCCTATCTTTAACTAATCTCTTAATTCTCTCTATGGAGATATGTCCTAATCTCTGATGTCATAATATAGAGGAGTCCTCATTAATATTACACCTCTTAATGCCAGCGTGAATATGCATTGAACTTTGAGTATTATCATTTTGTAATAAAATATGGTAAAGGCCATCAAACAAAATATCATTCCCAATATAATCAGAATTATATAATAAATGAAATGATGTATCTTTAAAATTAAAAGAATACCCAAATGGTATGAGTTTGGAAACAGAACCAGTACTTAAAGTTAAAATATATGAGTTTAAAATTAAAGGAATACCCAAATGGTATGAGTTTAAAATTAAGTTTCGTGAGAAACTTGGTATATAAAAGGTCCTTTCCAATTTGAAAACAAAACCACTACTTAAAGTTAAAATGTATGTTCCAATTGCCTCCACATGTGAGCCCATCTTATTTCCTGATAAGATGCTTTTCTCACATCCCACTGGCTTCCTTAGGTTTTGCATACCCTGCAAAGAGTTTGCAATATGGATTGTTGATCCAAAGTCAATCCACTACGTGTTAATGTTAATATTGATCATATTAGATTCATAACACACAAACGAGGTTAGTTTACCTTTCTTTTCAAGCTATTGTTGAAATTTTGTACATTCCTTCTTCATGTGTCCCTTTCATTTATAAAAGAAACACTTTGCTTCTTTCTTGATATCAGCTTGGGGTGGTATTTTGCCTTTTCCCTACTGATGAGCATTTTGATTGGCTTGATTTTTGTCAGTTTTATTCTTCCCGCGAGTGGTTACCACCAATGTACTCTCACCTAGTTCCATCACTAGCCTCTTTTCTTCTTGAACACTTATAGCCATTAATTCATTGATTGACCATTTGTCCTTATGTGTATTGTATGAAATTTTAAAATGGCCATATTGAGGTAGAAGGGTGTTCAGAATATAGTGCACGAGGAAGGATTCTGACATATTAACCTCGAGTTTCTTAAATTGAGTCGCAATATCTCGCATTTGCATTATGTGTTCACGCACACCATTTATGTTGGTGAGTCTAAAGGATGAGAATTTCATTATTAGGGTACTTGCTAGTGCCTTATCCGAAGTGACGAATTATTCATCGATAGCTTTTAGTAAGTCTCGGATATTTTCGTGCTGGTCAACAGAACCACGTATGCCAACAGTTATCTTAGTTTTGATAAATATCACGCTGAGCTGATTGGATCGCTCCCATCGCTCATATAACGTGATCTCAGTTGGAGTGCTGGTATTAGTGAATATAGGTGGTTCATCTTTCCTAATAGCATAATCAATATCCATCCACCCTAAATTGAGGAGAACCCTCTCCTTCCCTATCTTATAGTTATCACCACTAAGTTCGGGAATATCACATCGAATATTAGAGAAATTAACGGTCTGAGAAACTACATAAAATCAAACATGCTTATGTCAAAATTTGAAGTTTAATAGTCTAAATTACATGTTTTACTAATGTGAAATATGCCAAAAAATATGAATCTCATGACATAAAAATTGCTTGTGGGCTAAATTTTTAATTCAAATAGATTCAAATGGTCTTTATGGTAAAACTATCAAATTATATTCTAATTCATAATCCTTATGGGTAAATTATGAAAATAATTTGATATTTTATCTTGATTAATTATATTAAATATAATAAAAGATCCTATGGGATAATAATTATTATATAAAATATAATCAATCACAATATGATATCTAATTACTTATGTGATCCTTATTTTAACTTTATATATAATTTTAATTAATTAAGGATACTGTGACTAATTCTTAATTAATTAAGATTATATGGATCACTAGACATTTTAAACATAAAAAAATTGACTCATAAGCATAATTTTATATAACTAAATATGCATACTTAATATGAGCATTTTACCGACTAAAAATGTTGAAAATGATATTTCCTCATGATTTTCAACAAAATATATCAAGAAGTTTCCAAGAAGAAACCAAAATCAAAACATTTTCATGGTATAAAAATGAAACTCTTTCATATCAAGGCAGAGGTCAATAAGCTCTGATACTAAATATAAAAAATCTTTGATACCAAAATGTATTTCTAAATCAATATAATAAAAACATAATAAAAACTGATGTGGAAATAAAATAGCGTACCACCAACCATTGTTGTCAAGAATTTCTGTAGAGGTTTCTTCTTGAACTTTAGCACTTCTCAGCTCAGAACTCTCGCTTTAGATGGTGTAGGAAATCCTTTTTGATTCAAAGAGATGTTGAGCCCAGGGACCAAAATCCTCGTTTATATAGATGTTCTCCCATCAAGAACATTTATTATCACCAACTCATAATGTTCAAGAATTAATTCAAATTTATAACGTTTGGACCATAATTAAGAATTTTAATGATATTAAAAAAATAATTTAATAATAACGATTTTATGTATAATGAATAAAAAACTGAAATCATTTAAACCATAATAAATGAAGAAATTCATAATAATGAATTATGAATCTTAATGAGAATGGTTATATTATTATTAAATAAGATATTTAATAATAACGGTTACAAACCTTTGCTAGAAATGGTAAAGGGAGTCATGCTTAGAGCCTGCGATGCTCTACCGACCCCCTATGACTTCATTCAAACGTGGGTAGATGGAGCTCCCAAACGTAGGAGACTTATGTTTAGTGGTCATTTAGAAATGGATGAACCATATTATGTTATGATCTCACTTCACCTTCTATGTGTTTGATATGATATCCAAGGCTTTGCCAGTGTTTCTATGCATGCTTTGAATAAGAATTAAATGAATGCAACGTCATGTGACATTTGAGCTTCTATTCATGTTTTATTCTACATTCAAACAAAACATGCCTCTGTTTTCATCTTGTATCTCTGCTTTGTATTTTTGATACCTTATTTGTTTGAAAACTGTCCTCTTTACTATGGATATGTTAGTCACTTGCTGAGCTTTATATGCTCACCCCATTACTATATAAAATTTTCAGGATAGCTTATCGTTCGTTTAAATGTGTAAATTGGGTTGATACAGTGGAAAGCTAGAAGATTTTGGGGCAAATATTTCGTACCTGATAGGTTGATGTTGTATATGTTCCTTTTGTGTGTAATGAAATATCAATGACAAATCTATATCGATGTATCTTGTAAATATTTGGAAAGTACCTCTCATGTCGGGATTTTGGGAATGTTAAGTTTAAGATGTGTAATAATATAAACTTATGGTATATGTTGGTTCTGTGATTGTATAGATTGCCACGCTTTTGGATTTATGATATGGTTATAGTTTAGTTAAGTTGGCTTTAGATTTTATGCATCATTAAGTGATACGATGGTATGATTATAAGTTTTATGAATTGTAGATTATATAAGTGAATTTTGACTTGAGTGTTTTCTTAATGGCCTCAAATGTGTGATTAGATCCTGAATTGTTTATTGAATTATAATATTATCAATTTTGAGTTAGGTTCACACCTCCTGAAGTTTTAGAGGGCGTGACACACTCTCTCTTAGAGATGTTTTTTGGGGCTCACCCCGAAAAGGCAAGATCGTATGGGCTCATATAAAAAAGATAATTTCTCATAAGCCTACGTGCTCGTGTCAACGATGACAAAATATTAACTTATTACTCTCATTTTTTATTTAACTTATCAAAAGGGAATAATTATTTGTAAGCTTTTGTATTTACACCAATGATAATAAAATATTGACTTATTATAAAAGCATTATCAGATAGGTCATGAGCCATCAATTCTCCTATTGGGGGCATTAATGATATTGGGGGCATTGCTAATGACATTTAGTTTCACACTAGTAAAAGAGTAAGAGAATCAATAGTTTATAAACTTCTAATATTTATTTTATATTTTATTTACTTTTTAAGGTTTTTAAGGACTTACTTTGAAAAGATAAAATTATGCGGACTCATCGAAAGAAGATAATTCCTCACAAGCTTTCATCATCAATAATAATAAAATATTGACTTATCATTGTTGTAGTTGGATTTATATTTTACTTACTCTTATATGAAAAACAATCTTCATCGAGGAAGATTGGTCTGAATTCAAGGTGATAGGATGGTTTAGGGTTCTTAAATTATTTTTACAAAATTAATTTGGAACAATAGATGGCTGATCTCTATATTTTTTAATAGAAACTTACACTCTCAATCCAACACCTATCTTTGTTTATAAACTTTTTTGAGACTCTACCTCTCACATCTTCTTTGAATGCATCTTTATTTATAATTATTGACAACTAATCAGCTCAGCAATTAAGTGTATTATCATCTCTCATTAGCCCCATGGCTATTAGTTATTTGAGGGACAAGATTTACACAAGGAAAATACAAAAAAAAAAATAATTAAGGAGTCAAATCGGTATTTTTCTCTGATTTCTATGGCTCAATAATAATGATAGCATATTTCATAATTCTCATTGTTGATCCTACTCTTCTTCTTTTATGATGTAAAATGACTGTGATGATATATACTGACTAAACTCAACATGAGAATTGTAGGACTTTTGATACTACTAATCTGTGTTCTTTTGAATATATCCTTAAATTATGAGGTTATTTTCATCCAGATTCTTTTGAGTGCAGGGATAGGATAAATCACCAAAGATGAAAAAAACGGATATTTTATAGCAATCTTCTCAAGGCAAATAGAGTGGCAGTGCAATGTTGGAAGCTTTGAAAAGAGCCAAACAAGATGGCTTGCTGCAGGCCTTGTGGGTTAAATCTGATGCTTTGAAGGGTTCTCGATTGGCTATATATATGGAGCAGGTGGTGTCCTTTTGGAGTCAAAGATCAAGTGTGAAACATCTCTTGCCAATTATGTTAAAGAGTAAACAACTCCACCCTCATGTGTGTATGGGGAAGGAACGTTGCTTTAGACATGTCGTGTTACTTTGTGCTTGTTAAAGTCTAAAAGTATGTATTGGATGATGTAAATATAATTTTTATTATAGCATCTCACGTCTTGTATTAACAAGCATGTCTCCGATTCAATTGGGAATATTACAGTTGTTAATAGTCTGATTCACTTAGCTTAGACTTTGAGATGCTAAAATTCATGTACTGGTAAGTTATGATGCAATAATCATAGAATCAATGTAAGCTTCTCTTATATAAATATGCATATATGCCTTCTCTAACCGGCATATATGCATATTTATATGTCTATGTCGGTTAATTTAACCTCGAACCGGCCAGCAGAGCCTCACTTGGGCCGGGACAGCGAAAGCCAGGCCAGGCCAGGCCAGGCCAGGAAACACGATAGCCTCTCTGAAAGAACCCCACACGTGTCGACCGGTCGCGGCCAGGGGCCGGTGCTCCTGGTGGAGTGAAGGTAGCCGATCCTTAGATGACGTCAGGAATGACGTGTCGCGCGATCTCGTGGAGCACCACCAGATTGACCCTGGAGGCTGGAGCTCGTCGCCCGATTACTTTCGCTTAGTTACTCATTGTGATACCCGTCTTACGATTCGGTCGGAGCTTCCCGGTGGGCCCATGGTAGCAGGTAGTCGAGACGGGTACCGGATCGAGCGGGAAAATGAAAGGTAAGCCTGGTCGGGACAGGTTACGTCGCACCGAGTAACCGAGGAATCGGAATTCTGTTCGCCACCCCGAACCGAGACTACCGTTAATATTACTTATTTTTTTTGTTTTATTTATTTATTTATATCTTTATGAACTCGATCCAACCACGCGACGCACCTGAGTGATTTCGACGCTCTCTCTCTCTCTCGATCTCTTCCCGGACATGAAGTGCCGCGCCGTGGTTAAACCCTGGCATGTAGGTAAGAATCGTGAACTGCTCACTGTTAGGGATTGGAGTTCGAATCTGTGTGGCGTCCGATGGCCTCTTCTCGCTTCTTGACGATCGGACTGCTCGATCGGGTTCCTTTTTGGCTGCTGGTGGATTGGAATTAACGCCTTGATTTGTTTTGGTTTGCCTGGTGATATTTGTTCTTGTGTTCTGTGGAATTCTCGAGGTTTGTCGATGATAGGTAGGGTTTCTGGCATCGTGGGATTCGGTGGTCGTTTGGGGTTGGAAAGGGGAGGATTATTTTGGTGATGTTGTGCGGTCACCGTTTGTGTGTGTTTTGCGCTGTTTGCGTTGGTGTTTATTGCACCTTCTCTAGCTTTCTCCTTCGGTCTCGATATCCAAGTCGTTTTTCTGCTCTTATAAATGAAGGGCCTTTTTTCTTCTCTTACAAATGAATGACACCGATCGATTGCCTTAGATAAAAGCATGGTCTCGAGAATTGGCCTGACAATTGTAGATACTGAATTATTTTTGTTTAAAAGTGAAATCATATCCCATTCCATCTTTGTTTCTGTGATGAGATACAGAAGTGCATTTGAGTTAAAATGAGAGAAATAGTTGTCTTCATGAAAGGATTAATTAGATTGTGCTTTTTTTTTGGGTGATTTTCCAAGAGCAACGGTTGATTGCATGGACATAAATGTAGTTTTTTTTATCTTTACTTGATGCTGCAAG
This sequence comes from Musa acuminata AAA Group, assembly GCF_036884655.1. Lineage (NCBI taxonomy): Eukaryota > Viridiplantae > Streptophyta > Magnoliopsida > Zingiberales > Musaceae > Musa > Musa acuminata. The sequence goes on from NC_088340.1 coordinate 31,091,768, forward strand.
AACTTTAGCTTTAGATTACATGGACGATACAACATGGATATTTGCCTTTTGGATTTGTAACTGAAGAGGGAAAGGTAACAGCTCAAGACTTTGGCACTCCTTGCCCGGAATGTCCAGCCCATTCATTTATCCCAAATATTCTCTATTTTCTTCTTCTTCGGGACATTTACTCCTATTCATCAACAGCAGCTAAATGTTAGGGCACACTACCATGTTTAGTGACTAATGAATTATTCATTTAATGATCAATAACAGCCTATGCATGAGGATCTTTCTTTCTGCAGATCTGAGAGGATTTACATAATATGCAGCCATACCCCTTCATGCATTGTCGCAGCTTCTGCCGTTCGAGCCTATGACCTCTGTGGTATAGAAGCACAACCCGTCAAATCATTTAAAAGTTAATAACTTCTAGGTGGAAGTTTGTGATACGTTTTGTGAGGGATTCTACTGCAGACCCATGCCCAATGAATTCTTTTCAGTTAGCATCTTTGGCGGGTATGATAAAGTATGGTGTTAGGATATTAACAAAACACTTTAATAATATCAGGATATCATTTTTCTTTTTTCCATTAAATAATGTTATGTAGGAGCAGCTATAGAGGCCGACAACCGACGATAGGTAATTAGGATTCATGATCCTTTTAATTTCATTTTTGTGGTCTTTAGAAGAGGCACTGAATTATAGGTAAAGCAACAAAGTGTGCTAAAGTTGTCAATGTCCACTGTGGACAACTAATCTCATAGCAGTTAGAATCAATTCTTTGACTGGCTGGCTTTTTTTTCCATGGGTTGTTGTTCATCTCTATTATTTATTTGCAACTTACAAAGAAAGGCTCAATGCATAAGGTTTCTGCAGTTGCAGGGACTGCGGATTAGTTTTTTATATCTGCAGATTCCTTTTTTTTTTTTTTTTGACAGAGATCAGTGAAGTAAATTGCTTGCCCAATATAAGCAATCTAGACACCGTATTTTATCTTCTGATGAACTGAAACTTTTTTTAATTCCTTTTATATTGATGAACAGGGCTATGAAGTTTTGTACATCTTGAACAAGGTGATTTCAAATCATTGATTGATAGTTTTTACCAGTTGAAGAATTGGTTGGTCGGTCTTTTGGTTACTTAACCCTTCTTGCAGTATGCCTGCAATCAGAAGGTTATATGATGTCTGTAAAATATCATTCTCTGATAATGGACCTCTATCTGCTGAAGCCCTTGAACATGTTCGTTCTGTTTTAGGTGAGCTCACTAACTTTTTTTTACTTACATCTTTGTTTGCATTTGTTATACAGAACTGTAATTACTATTTACTGTAATTGTCTAGTTGTTTCTAATAGTATGTACTGCAACAATATCATTTAATTTTATGAAACATCTTGATATATAAATTATAACCTTTTGTAGAAAGTGTGTATTTATTAAACATATTAATTGCCTTTTCAGTGTTATATAATGTCATTCCTTTCTGAGATGTGTTGTTTAGGTGTGTTTTTATCACTCATGTTCAAGTCTCATGTTTATGCATATGTCCGCGATTACCGTATATTAGTTTCATTCTTTACAAAAAAATGATGTGAAACTTATATTGCATTAGTTTAACACACAATTTCAGTGTACAGGCTAGCTGTAGATCAAACAGCTATGCTTTCCACAGTAAACAGAGGTATTGAATGTAGCATGATACTGCTTGCTTTCATCACCTCCAATTTTTTATGGCCTTAGATCTCTTGTTATATCCAAAATTTAGGATTATGGAATATGTTCATCAAAGCCTAGCCTTACACAATATGTTAATGACAGGAAAATAGTAAGTTCATAAGTATAGTCTCCTTTAGTCTCCTTTGAAGGCCTTGGAATTGTCAATCGTGAATAAATACTGTACTTGAATCAAGTAATTGTTCTGTCATATTCTTGTTTGTCCTTGTAACAGTAATTGGAAGAATTTTGGTATTCGGTGCTCATGGAGCTCATGGATCTTAGAGACATGCTTGCTTTTGTATATGCTTTTGTTTGTTTGTTAGGTTAGTTTAGTTTAGTATGACCAACTTTGTTCATTTGTATGGGCATTTGTTTAAAGCTGCTCCATTTTGTAGCTTATTTAAATACAAGAAACTTCCGTCTTCAGTTTAAGGTCCCCTCCCAACGCTCGCAATTTCACCTTTTTCAGATGATATCAAACCTTCTGATGTGGGACTTGAAGATGAGGCTCGGATAGCACGAGGGTGGAATGTTTCCACACATGGTTCAAATGGAAGAAAAGGGCGTAATGGAAATAATCAGTACCTGCCTCCTATCAAGTATCTGCATATACATGAGTGTGAAAGCTTTTCTGTAAGCATTTGATTCTTTGCAGGAGTAGGTTTTATATAATGTTGTTTTTGTCATAATTTGCTGCAACATTTGATCTTGTTCTAAGTATTTTTGTTTCATTGGCCTGAACAAAGTGAAGTTAAGATTATCTTTTGAAGAATGACATTACAATAAAAACCTTAAGTGATTATGCCTTGGATGCTTTCTGATTACGATGCAGATTGGGATATTTTGCATGCCACCTTCATCTGTTATTCCACTTCATAACCATCCAGGAATGACTGTTCTTAGCAAACTTCTATATGGGACAATGCTTGTCAAATCATATGACTGGGTAGATACAGTAGAACCCGTTGATCCATCCAAAGGTATGTGAGCCTTTTCTCTATACTTCATTTAGCATTTCAATAAGTCAATTACAATGCCATTGGTTAACAGTGCTCATTTCACCGAATGTAGATTCATCTTATTGGGAGATGCTTTGCAATTGATGTAATTGTTTGCCTTTTATTCACACACAAAACATCTATTTGTATCCTATGTTTTTTGGTGCAAGAAGTCAAGAAAATCTAAAATTTTCGATAAGCAGCAGGATTTACATATGCAGGTTAAGGTTACTTAACGATCATAATAAAGTGATGTTGGGCTTTATGTATCATCAGCTTTAATAACATGACAATGTTTCAAACATCTATAAGGAATGAAACTCTATAGTCCATATTGCAATCAAATTTGCAAGCAACACTGAACAGAGATGGTAACACCCCACTGGTTGCACATTGCATTACATGATAGTAGACAAGTTTGATAACCACAGATGATAAGCCTAAGATTTATGACAAGGAGATACGAGACACATCAAAAAGGTGTCATATATAAGATGTATTATCAGACTACAATGCTTGTAACATGCAGCTTCTCTTGCAGTTATTGGTGAAACATTGAAAAGGAATAATTCTGAAGGTGTAGTTTCATCAGAACTTTGGATCTTTATCAGCACATTAGGCACTTGATGGTTATTTGATGGATGAATCATAGAGCTGCACTGTTGTCAAGGATTAGATAAAAGAACATTTGTACTTGACTAACTAGAAATAAGAAAGACATTTGATTCTAGCTTCTTTATTAACAATGTGGAGCTCAGGAACGATTTAACGTTACAAATAGTTGATTATCTGTCATTGTCAAAGATTAGGTTAACTTTATTGGAGATAAAGCTAGAGAAGTAAATTGCTCAAAATCATATTTCTCTGTGTTACATTCTTTCCTATGGTGTGGAAGTGCTGGGGATGACCTTCAAATCATGACTTCCCACCTTCATTAAGTATATAAGTGTTTTGTCAATTTGTGATTTTGATGGAAGCAAGGTTGTCAAAAACTGCTTTCCTACCTAGGATAGTAAAGGGGTTGCAAACTCGAATCATAGGATCGAACCAGATCGTAAGATCCTATAAGTCATAAAAAATAATTTTAAGATACATATTTAAAGAAATTTACAAATAATATTTTTGTTAAGATTTAGTAATTCTCATATATTCTTAAGCTAATAATTTATTTTTATTTAAGTTAATACATAATCTTTTATTTTGACGGATAATAATTTTATTGCATGTACTTGCACTTAATTAGCTATGGTGGCTTTACATTGGCTACGACAAATCTACAGTGAACTTAATGTTAAATAGTTCAAGGTTACATGTTTATCTAGCAAACAACTGTACTTAATTTTTATTCATCAAAGAAAAAGAGGAGAGGGTAGAGAGGAGAGATGAGAGAAGTCGGGGGAGGAGAGGAGAGAAAGAAGGGACGAAAGAAGAATAGAGAGGAGGAGAAGAGAAGGGAGAAGAGGAGACAGGAAGAGAGGGTAGGAGAGGAGAAGATAGAAGAAGAGGGGAGGAGAAAATAGGAGATGAAAGGGGAAGAGACGCTAGGAGAGGGGAAGAGAGGAGAAGAGATGGGAGAAGAGGGGAGGAGAAGAAAGGAGATGAGACGGGAAGAGATGGTAGGAGAGGGCAAGACGAGAAAAGATGGGAGGAGAAGAAAGGAGAGGAGATGAGAAGAGAGGGGCGGCGAGGGGAGGAGAAATAATACTTGTGCACGAAAAGGAAGTGGTGATCATCGAGATGGGAGAAGAAGAAAGGAGAGGAGAAACAATACTTGTGGGTGAAGAGGAAGTAGTGATCATTCTGAATAGTTGGCGAGGCAGCACCTTCGCGTCTTAAGTGATATCAATAGCGTAGGGTTATATTCTTGTCACTCCTATGCTTAGAAGTACGGACATGTGCTTTTGGTGTCCAAAAGTGTCGGACACATGTGACAGACACTCCCATGCAACATTGCGTGGCCCTCATGTGAGGGCCATATGATTCAATTTGGAGTTTGTCACAAGGAAACATATATCAATTATATAAATATTATTTGATGTACTGAACCTTTCTTTTGGATACTTAAGTTTAGATGATTTTAATTGTTTCAACTTGTATGATGATATTTATTTGTTCACATCGCTGAATTTATAAAATTTAACTATAAGTACTATAAACTTCATGTTAATTGAATATTATATATACATATATATTAAAAAATACATGTGTCCTTGTTGTATTTGTGTCCTAATTTTTTTTAAAAATGGTGTGTTCTCTTGTCTGTGTCTCATGTCCATGCTTCTTAGCTCCTATGCTGCAAGGATCATACACCAAGAATGGCCGGCAAGGCAAAACCCTCTCGACAATAGCGGTTTAGTATTGTAGTTTAGGACTCTGTCTCGGCCAAGAATTGCTGCCACTTCAAAGTGAGTTCTTTTCTTTTCCCATTTATATAAAGCCAACTGAGTTGACCCGGTAAATTCAAGTCAACTAGTCCAAGTCGTTCTTACTGTGTCAACACGTGTGTCAATCTGATTCTAGCCTGTTTACAATTCAATGACTGGTCCGACTTGCCACGCTTGATTTGGATTTGCAATCCTATGACCATGATCATGAGTTTAACAACCTTCAATGGAAGTCATATTAATTCATATTTCTGATAAAGTTTATACAAGAGACATCTAGTACAATGACGCCTACGCATGATACTTTATAAATATCCAAGAATCTCCAACCAAAGTAATTAAACAGTATTTTTTTAAGAAGATAAAAGAATATCAGATATCATTTACTCCTGTGATCTATATTGTCTGCAAAGAGCAATTTGCACCATCATAATGTGGATAATTGTGTGAACATCTCTTTAGTACCATAATAGATGTGCACATGATTAGGTTGACCATGCCAACGGAGTTTGTGAGGGGATATTAACAGAGACCATCAATAACAGTCATGGAATTATTATTGGACCCTAGAAACCTCAATCACATCTTATTTTTTGTCGAGAGGTGGGGGGAAGAAGATGGAGGAAGTTTAGGTGGGAATCCTTTTGACTAACGTAAAGGATGCGTAGGAAATATCTTGTGTGCTGATGATCATATAACGTACAAATTTTAGCTGCTCTTTTGTAATGAGTTTTTGGATATATGGAGATCCCTTGAGAGTAATTATGTGGAGAAGTCTTTAAGAAACTTTCAGAATTTCTTGAGAGTAATTATGTGGAGAAGACTTTAAGAAACTTTCAGAATTTCTTGAGAGTAATTATGTGGAGAAGACTTTAAGAAACTTTCAGAATTTCTTGGAATAAAGTAAGATTACTCCTTTATGACTTGGAAGATTAGGATTGAATTATAGAACAATCCCTTTAAATATAAAGATAAGACTACGTATATTGATCCTTTCTAAACCCACATTGGTGAATCTCTAGATTTACCTTTTTTCTTTAAAAAAATTCGAACTAGTACCTTTATGAGTCTTTGTTGGAGGCCATTATCGTTGTTTATTATATCATCACAAATTCCTTAACAAAGTTGTTGACTACTTGACAAATATTGTGAGAATCATTTATAATTTATTTATTCAATCAATCTATAGACTCTAGATAATGAATAGTTTTTTTTTTCGGTATTTTTATGATATTGGTGACTGAGATTGCGTTGTTGTAAAAGTAGGATTGTAGCGCCATCGATTTCAGATGACAATTGCATCCTTATAGACTTAATCATGATAATGCTTTGCAGCTCGACCAGCAAGGCTTGTTAGAGATGCTCAAATGTCAGCCCCCTGTGGGACGACGATCCTTCATCCAACGAGTGGCGGAAACATTCATTCGTTCAAAGCAATTACTCCTTGTGCTCTCTTTGATGTTCTATCACCCCCATACTCGTCAAAAGATGGACGGGACTGCTCCTACTTCAAGTTGTCTTCAAAAAAAGATCTTTCCGGTATAATCTCATATATCTAAAATATGCTCTCTCTCTCTTTTTTGTTTTTTGCTTGTCAGTATCATAATATGCCAATAAATGATTTTATTTGAATTCATTGAAGGTGTTTTGCCTAGCGCAATAAGGTCTTCAGAAGTGGCTTGGTTGGAAGAGTGCCAACCACCGGAGAGCTTTATCATCAGAAGAGGGCCATACAGGGGCCAGATTGTTGATACTAGATGAATTAAATTTATAGCTCTTTTAATGATGCTGGAGATCTCTCTCTCTCTCTCTCTCTCTCTCTCTCTCTTCCCATAGTTTTATGATTTTTTAGAAGTTCATAAAAATAATGACAATTAACATATATATATATATATATATATATATATATATATATATATATATATACACACACACGTTGTGCATCACGCTTGCGTGATATCCCGTATAATTTCCTCGACTTTCTGTCGTTAGAAGAGAGCAGATCTTCTAGGGAGCGCAGCCGAGGTAATTTTTTGCTTGCACAAGCCATTCTTTTTTGCTGTTATATTCTTTGTATCAGGTGATATCAATCGTTCGCTCTGATGATCAACCCTACTAGTATTTTGATGATATCAAAGGAACCTCAGATCGCCGTAACATCTCATCTATTATTAGGCTGTGGTAAATTGTTGACGGCAACATTTGCTGGTTTCATCATTAAATGTATGTGAATTGGGCAGTACACGTTTTCCTCTTTATTATTATTTTTATTGCCTTGCTGACCTATCAGATCACGTGGATGTTTAGAGGACTGGTTGTTTTTTTCCTCTTTTAAATATTTAATTTTGTTGGTCGTGAGCCAGACGTGGCATGATCCTAGTCATCAGTGCGATGACTAATCATTGATATCGTCAAGTTTTGATCGGGCCAGACCGGTCGGTTAATTGGTCGGATCATAACTTTAATAAAATATTAATTTTTAATATCTTTTTCTTTTCTGTGTTAATTTATTTTCATATTCTTCCCGTTTTCTTTTCTTATTCTCTCTCTCTCGTCGAGAGCGTCCAAAGATGCCATTCTCATCCTCGTCATGGCTGTCCGCCGCAGGAATGGGCTGCTGCCATAACTTCTCTCTCTACCTCAACTTCCCCTCCCTATACACAACCTCGGAGAACGGTGGCAAAGCCGTGTCTTCTCCATCTTCTCTACCTCCTGTTACCCCACACACAACCTTCGTTTGAGTATTTGATCCATGTCATTCAATTTTAAAATGGGACATGATTTCCTTTACAATATATATATATATACACACACAAAAGTTTCTATCCTGATATCATTTCGATAATCTTTTTATCGATATCATTCCATCTGTAATTTTAAACAATGAACCAACAGTCTCTTTCGCTTGTTCTTTCGAAACCGAAGTCGTTCGTCAGCTTTCGGCCGACTGTCTCGAAGTTGTTTATGGGACCGATCAAACAGCGTGTCCCGTGAAACCATGTGACATATGCGTGTTATTTGCCAAAAAGATAAATAATTCGTTTAGTTTATTCTACGGCAAGAGTTACAAGTATTCCATGTGATTAGGGCTCGAAATAAATATCTAGCAATGAGCAATGATTTTGTTATATATATATATATATATATATATATATATATATATATATATATATATATATATATATATATATATATATATATATATAAAGAATCAGGTGACATATCAAATTTAATTAATGACCTAAATTTAAAATTTTGACTCATGATGACTTTGACCAATTATGTTGCAGACGACACTTGGATTCAATTAATTAAATTTTCAACATTATGATTGGCCAACTTTGATGCATTACATCACCTAAATTATGTTACTTTTCCTATTTATGTTCTAAATATCTTCATTATGACACTACTAACTCCATCAGATCCCCCCATGTTTCTCCTTCTTTTTTTTTGTTTTTTATTTTAAATATTGTCCTCATCACCCTCTCTGCATTCCAAACAGAAAAAGGCTTCAACCTTGAGGTTTTCCACCACCACTCCAAGCATACTATTAAATTGCAGTTATCAGACGCTCCCCCCCTTCCTTGCAGATAAGAAAGTGAGATCTCATGCTTAGTACTATCGTCTAATTTTCTACATGGGAAGTGCCTCTCCTCGAAGCCTACTTGGAGTAGTTCTGAGACCTCGACAGCCATATAACCAGTTTGAAGATAAACTATATGATGCCAGTCCTCAACTTGCACCCCCTTCACACACTCAACATGTTTGGCATTTGTTTGAACTTTTCAAACAGGACCAGATTCATGCCCTGTCTTCTTCTACTTACAGTGAGGTTAAAGCTGGGTTTGTCACTTACCAGTCATGGCATTGACTTGCTGATTATTCCAGGCTTCCACCCTCATCAGGGATTCATACCTACTACCCTGAGGAGGAGTTGTTCTCAAACAAACACCAAAGGTCACTGTAGATCTTTTAGAAAGTGTAAACAGGTCCCTGTAGTCAGTCAGTCAATCAAATATTCCTCCTGTCAACAAGGGGAAAGGAAGCCAGATAAAGGATTGGCCTCTGAATAAAACTGCTGTATTATAATGATGGTGTTGATGAATGTGGGATGAACGCTAGAAAAAGGAAAAGAACATGGCTGTTTGCCCTTTACAATTCTTGTTTTTTTTAATTACCAGGGCATAGTTCAAAGGAAAACTAATGATTAAAAAGCAAGCAGGCTACATGGCAACTTTTTTGCCTTTCCCAACTTTTCCTAATATAAAGATGTTTCTATCAGCCATAAGAAAAAGTGAATGAGAAGATTTTTTTTGTATCATTTCTTTGTGGAAAAGTGAGCACTTGATTCTGGTGAGGCAACTTTTCAGTTCTTTATTCAAGAACTCTGCACTTGACACTTGCTATTAACTTTGACACTCATCTCAACCAAGGAAGGAGGCTGAGAACAAGCCACAAAGATAATATACCACATTTGAGTTGGCTGGTTGTCTTGCTGAACACTCTTCCAAAGGTGGCTTTAGCGAATTAGGACTTGGTCTGTCTACGTGGGCAGGCAAGGGTGAGAGCCAAAGCACTCTCATCATTCCCAAGCACAGAAAGGGACCTTTTTGAGTCATGCTATCATGAACTGGTCTGGTATGATGATGCAATTGTGAGCTCTGATGTTAATGCTATACATTTTTCTTTTCCATTCTTTTTATCAGAAGTGCATGCATCAAAGTGTTGCTGTGTGGGCCCAATCAGTGATAAAGGAATAGTCTTTTGGACCAGAAAAGACGAGTGACCAAAAGATCTAACTTTCCTATGCTAACCACAATTATTTTCTGCTTCTTTTTTTTTTTGCTCAGTACTGACGACACCCATTTATTCCCACATGCCTTGATGACTCCCTTGTGGATCACAACCCCAAAATCTCTATACCCTGAGACCAACTAGGAAAGACTAGGCAAATATTTTATGAACTGTGAATGAGGTTGTTTTTAAAGAAACAGCAGGCACAGTCACCTACTCGATTCATTACAAGGTGGTCCTGCAATAAATCTGAAGTTGAAACGATACAAATACATACCCTATTTAATGAAATCCACATGTCTGTACTAAGCATTCAGCTGCTGGATTCTGACCTAAAGCTCAACTGAGAAGCATGGTAGATGTGATAACTTACCCGTTAACGAGCAGAGATGCCAGAATTGCCTCCACCAGGAGCTCAAGACCTCATCCCTGCATGCATGTTTGACTGCAAATTACACCATAAATATTTCCATGTATAAGAATAAATTGAGAGTGCAAAATCTAGCGTGTGCACAACAATAACAGCCACGGGAATTTCTTCCAGGAAATGGACAAGATCGATCTCACACTCCAAAATAAAAGTTTGTCAAAGGAGCTCTTTTTTTCTTGTACTTTTTGCTTGGTTTGGCCGTCCTATCCATCCATTTGGGTGGGGTGAGAAAAAGGCTTTAAAGAATTCAGCCCCTTTTCCTACCTCCTCTGGCCATTGTGTTCCCTTTCCCCCCTTATATACCTCCTCCGTGTCATGTACCTCTCCACCCTTCTCTCTCTCTCTCTCTCTCTCTCTCTCGTGATGGCAGAGGATGAGGAAGCAGCAAGTTTCAAACTTTTCGGAGCAGTGATCCTAAAGGGGGAGAGACAAACCAAGGAAGAAGAGGAGACGGGTGCTCGGACGGCGCCAGCGTCGGGTGGGGCGGTCGAGGCGGCGGAGGCGGTGGCGAGGGGAGCGGCATCGCTGCCGTGCCCAAGGTGCAAGAGCAGGGAGACCAAGTTCTGCTACTTCAACAATTATAACGTCAACCAGCCGCGGCACTTCTGCAAGGCCTGCCACCGCTACTGGACCGCCGGCGGCGCCCTCCGCAACGTCCCCGTCGGCGCTGGTCGCCGCAGGGGCCGCCCCGCCCACCGCGGCGGAGGCGGCGTCGTCCCGGCTGCATGCGTCCTAGACTACCCGTCGCCGGGGTACCTGGGCGGGGCGGCGGCGGAGCGGTGGCTCCTGAGGCCGGAGTCGCCGGCGGGGACTGACCGCGGCCTCGACGGTGGGATTCGTTGACTTCTCTGGGGTGAGGTGAAACGCTCCAGTTCCGGTGTGCGTCTCGCGTAGAAGAAAAAAGGATCTGTATGTGCGTGGCCTAAACGTAACATAATTCCAAAGTGCGAGCCCACATAGCAAAGCTGTTGCTTCTCCCTCTGTTCTTTCTCTCCCCTTTTCTTTCTTTGGTGATCTTAATATCTTGTTTTTAGTGTTATCATTGTACAGGCTGAGATCATTATGGCCTAATTTAGATTTTGTTTTCGCAACCTCGATCATTTTCAGATTTATTAATTTTGATTCTATCTCAGAATATAGCCTGACAAATTACATCACAGTAGATGCTTATAAAAAATCTTTCATGATCTCCATCTACAACTATAAATCTAGTATCTGGATCTGCCTCTATTCTGATTGAGAGATAACATCTCAAACTCAAGTTTTGGGTGTCTTTTGCATCCTATTAACTCTGATATTTTGTTCGTCATCCTGTATTTTATGCTCTGAGTTGTGTGCTCTGTTAGCAATTGAGTCATAAAGTCCAAAATCTTAGTTAATGAATTCCCTTTCCTACCCAGCTGGGGAAGATGCTTAAGCATTGGGATGCACCACATGATGAGTTCTTATCTGGAGTAAAAAGTCAAAGGGAAGACCAGACTATATGACTAGAACAACTAATTTATGCTGGTCTGGTGTCCATGGCATGGCATGATACACATTCTAATTTGGTTTTCTAGTAACGAAGGCAATATACTAGCAAATGGCATGTGGTAGTGGCCGTGACATTTGATTTTGGTGTGACAACATTTATCATGACGAGGAAAAGAAGATGCATCTCAAAACAATTCTACTATTTTGGACTTTTTCACGTAGAAAATTAAAAGCATCAGAAATAAACCAAAAAAAAAAAAAAGCGAGATGCAAGATCATTAAAGAAGTTTCTGGTTGATTAAATCGGCCTAAATATCAAAGTTCAGTCAGATGTATGGTTTCTACGTGGATTAGTGGCATGGCCTGATATTAGAACTGCAATAGAACTCTAAATTTGATGCGTCAAAAAAGTAATGTTAAACAATGTACTTCAATAACCAATTCCAAGTATAACTACAAAAGCATATCAACATGTATTTATAACATTTAAACTAAACAGTAATCCACCAACCTGGATAATCAAAGCTGAGAGCTTTTACAGGTTCCATACTGTTCATGCTCCAGCCTCGTCTACAGCATGGAGTAAAAATTTACACTGCAAAAAGACGGTCAGAATCAAAAGTGATATTTCATCCACACATATGTCCATGAAATGAATGTCTGCAGTTATGACACTAGAGACTATCTAGCAGTCCAGAATTTTGACCGTCTATCAACTGAAAAACAATGATTTCAATTTCTGCAGGAATCAGGACGTTTGAAGCCATAATTTGATACGAATTTCATGCTATGGGAAGGAGGATCAGAACAATTTGCTATTGAAGAGAACCCGTACTCCAATTTTCCTGATAAGAAAACCCATAAAAGAGTAGCTTTTCTCCTTATGAATGGAACAATTCAAAAGTTCTAAAAGCAAAACTTTCAGCAATTAGGCTAATAGATGCATATGAAGAATTTTACAGCCTACTTACTCACTCCACCTATTAGATACATCATTGCTGGAACAACCGGAACCAGCATCCTTGGTTGTCCACCAGCTTCCCTGCACATACATCTCTTGGTCAAGGGATAGGAGGAATAAAAACTACCAACACTCTAATATTTATTCATTTAGATCAGACCTACAATGTTTAATACATAAGAAACATTTCATCAACCACCGAGCCTTGTCCTGGTGTTTGGTTCCCCTCTTCGCCTGGAAGAGCTATTGGCATCAGATATTCTGACCTCAGTATTCTAAAAGAAATTGACAGGAATACATGGTGAATCTTCGGCTTCCATCTGACTGGAAAGGCGTGTAGGTCATTAATGGCTGACGCTAATCTGTTCATAGAACTTCTCGTGGTTCACATCAAGAAGTGGTCTCATCATATGAGGATTCACTAGGTGCAGCTAGCTGGAATCAGAAGATTTGCATGTAGGCATTCTCAAGACTTGCCTACTGGTCAGTCAAGAAAACAGTCACCTCCTAATAATGAAATGTTTCATCCACAAGGTATTATAGATTGACCTCAGCTGTAAGAATCACACTGGTTTTATTTCATTTCAGTGCCCACTCATATGCAGATTATGTTCTGACTCATTCAGCCTCCAATGGACATGACTTGAAGCTGAGTCTGTTGAAAAGGTACCATCACCACAGGCTTCTTCAAGAACACCAATTACTTTCAAGGATACATCAGATTGGCAAAAATTAAAATTTTGAATGTAACAGCATAGCAAGTTCTCAGATAAGCTTGATTTAACTTAAAAAGACCACTCAGTCTACAAAAATCCAGGGATCCATGAACCTGACCCATATCATTTACAAATGCAATTTGGTTGATTTTCTTAATCATCCTTTATTGTGACGCATAGTTTAGTTAATAACAACTATGAAAATGATACCGATCAACTTAAATGGATGCACCATTTGCAACTGGATTAATGGTATTGCCTAGCATGTGTCCTCGACACCAAAGAACCAAGCAACCTTGCACCAAAGCTGAAGAAAGGAAGAACCATCAGATTTTTTTTTAAGAAAGAACAATCCGGTATGCTACATAAATTATTTTCTTATGAAAATGAAACTAAAGAAAAGAAGTGATCGATGTAATTCAAAATGTTACCACCATGAGTCAAGAGAGGAGGAAGAAACATTAATTGGGAGTTAAATGAGTGTTCAATATACCACATAATTCCAAATGTTATTATGATGTCCGAGAGAGAGGAATAACGGTTGATTGATTGCATGAAAATGAAAAGGTTTTTTATGCATTCTGCTGTGACTCCAAATGTAATCATAAAAATGCTTGATAGAGGAAGAATCAGATCAGTTGTGAATTAATGAGTATTTAAAAACATAAAAGGATGACAAATGGGTTACTGATGCATTCCAGTTTAATTCCAATTGTTATCTTAGTGAGAGTTCAAGAGAGGAAAGGGAAGAAGACTAGGTAAAATTAGCGATTGAGATACAGAAGGCGCACAAGCAGACTACTGTCACACTAGTAGAATCCCTTCCGTATTAATGCTCATGGTTGATAGGTTTCAGAAAGGGAATTGCACGATAAGTCTTCAGAATTCCTGCAATTACGTCATAAGCAAAAGTGAAAAGCAACCAAGTGTTTCTCTATAATGCTTTAGAAATAAAAGACTAGACAAACTCACCAACAAAGTAGTTTATGTTAATTGCATAGCTAGCTGTAATTCCCAAACGGTAGAAAAAGTATGCAGAGATCAGTCACTTGCTTACCGTCTCTATCGCACTTTGCAGCTTCGTTCGCGTAGAGACCAATATCCATCTCTGTGATGCAGTGTGAGGAATGTTAGGTTCAATCATTCAATTCTTTGAACTAGATCAGAAGGAAAAGAAGAAAAAGGAACACAACTAGGAGCCGTTCCTACCATCAGATTCCCTGCGGCCTCTAACTTCTGCTCCAACACCGGCTTCGGTAGCGGCCTCGATTCTATCTCTATCCTGGAAATGGAGAACTGTTTGCAGATAAACCCCTCACCGCCGACTCAGTTCTTACCGGGATCGGTGGTGGTCGGAAGGACTCCGGTCGAACACTTGAGCGGCTTCTTCGTGGGGAGGCCGACAGGAATAGAGGGCGAACGAGGATCCCATGCGGAAAGAATGACGGCACGGCAGACCTTGAAGGCGGAGGAGTCGAAGACGATCATCGTCGACGGAGGAGGACTGCGCCCCCGCGGCCCTTCTGCTTCCTTCCACTGCTGTGCCGCTCCCCCGAGGCGGGATCGAAACTAACGGGCGGTGATTGGTTGGGCGCGAAAACAGATGCGTATGAAAAACTTGAATTCAAATGCAAAAAATATTATTAGTATCATTATAACAAGCAAAAATTACGTAATAAATATTTTTATAAATATTCGAATATGTTAATATGAACAAAATCAAAGCACAAACGCGAATATATGGGACCCATGAGTCATTATTGTGGTGCAAAAGGTTTTTTTATTTTTTGTTTTACGTAATCCTATTCTGGATGTGATACTCCAACAACAAACTCGATGGTGAATGGCGTACGTGTCGAAAGAGGTGGGAATTGACTAGAAAGATTGGGAAACCATACGTCATGAACTTAACTACCTTTTAATGGAGCTCCGTATTTAGACTCCCACGTCACCTCACCGCGCCCACCCCTCCCTCCATCCTCGCCCATGCTCGCATGTGATTCGTACGCCGCACCCATCCCTTGCTGCCTCACCGACCATTCCACGTGGCAAGCAGTAATTGATTGCATTCAATTATCGTATTCCCACGCTTCGCCCACACCGTACATCGGCGGGATCACGACTATTCTACGACGTGGCATCTTTTCAGCTTCCTTGTTTGCGGCCCCCGAGAGACTCACCAATGAGATAGTGCCCTTCTCATGATCCCGTTGCATCAACCCCAAACGAGCTTCACTTTCGCTTGCCGACTTCTACGGCAAATAGTTCCGTGACACGTGTGGTGACAGACGTACGAAGCTTCGAACCTCTGCCGACCTCACCGAAGCACGTAGCTTCGCGACACGTGTAAACGTAGCTCTCCATCGAGCGCGTCTGCGACAGGATCCGTTAGCGACGCGTCGAAAGTCGTCGGAGGGGAAAAGAAATCTTTCCCGTCGTGTTCAATGCCGTTCCATCTCGTATTCCGAACATCCTTCTGAATCGCCGTGTCGGTATGTTATGGGAAGATAGAGTGGGACCCAAAATCATGGCCAATATTAGGAAAATTAAGAGTGTGCGCTGCGCCGTATAAAATAGCTGATGCTTCGAACGGGAGGAAGACGCTAGCATCGTTCGTTGTATAAGAAAAGTCGGTGCGAAAATATTACTTGTACGTACTTTAAAACACAGGATGGCTTTGTTTAGCTTTTGACACCACAACAGCATCATGGACGCTACCCATTCATCGCCTCTATAAATAGAGGAAGCCAAGGCAGCTTCCAGTATTCGTCCCATCGGTACTCATCGCAGAACACCAAGACCGAAGACCAAGCAAGAAGACAGCTTTCGGTAATCACTGGAACATTCACCATGACGGTGAGTCTTCTCTCTCTCTCTCTCTCTCTCTCTCTCTCTCTCTCTCTCTCTACTTTACTTTTGGTTGCATAACGCTAACCGTCGCAAGGTGTTTTCTTCTCAGATTGTGGAGATGTGCGTGCATATGGATTGCGCAGGTTGTGAAAGCAAGATAAGGAAAGCCCTGCAGAAGTTAGAAGGTGAGAACACATTTGGAACAGTCTTCTTTCCATGAACCCTTCCATGGTTTGTTCCTCCTCTGGTATGAGCAGAAGAGATACTGACAACTGAGCTATGGAGCAGGAGTTGACAATGTGGAGATCGATATGGGAAGTCAGAAGGTGACGGTGACGGGATATGTTGACCAGAAGAAGGTGCTCAAGGCGGTGAGGAGGACGGGGAGGAGGGCGGTGCTGTGGCCTTACCAGTACAGCGCCGAGCAACACCACACCTTCAACCACCAGTACCACCAGCACCACCCGGCACTGGCTCAGGCCGGCGTCAGTGGCCCGTCTTCTTCCTATAACTACTACAAGCATGGCTACGACGACTCTCGCATACATGGATACTACCAGCAGCCTGCCATGACTGGGAACAGGACTGGAGATATCTTCAGTGATGAGAATCCAAATGCTTGTTCTGTCATGTGATCTTCATCTTGTTTTTCTTGTTCCACGTTGTGCTTCATAAGATTACACTTACGAAAACTCGCCATAGTTGAATCTCACAATGGATCAAGGATATTTTTTTTTTGACATGATTGTATCGGAGGGAGAAAATTAGATTTGGAGCTACGCAAACAAAAATTGATTTGAAGTTTGGAGTTCAGATTTGCGATGAGAGGAATAAAAAAAATTCTCCTTTCATACTTCAAAAATTCGAGCAATATATTAATAAAAAAGTCTCTATATCCATTTTTTTGGTCGAAGACGATCCCGGTTTTCATTTTTCCCATATAGTATGCTATTTCTTGAAATTTCATAAATGTCTTTTCCTTTCCTTCCATGCTCATCACCTTCGCCTATCAACATCATCCACCTATTGCCTTTGTCACCTTCACCCTATCAGCACTACTCATGCACTTGTCATCTCTGCTCGCTATTCCACTAGAGGTCTCACACCTTTGTGTGATGTCTTCGTTGCCCGTCATACTCTTTGCCTTCACCTCCTGCTCTTATCCCAAGACCTTTATATTCTTTCACCCGCAAAAGAAGAGGTGAAGGCAACAAGCCGAAAAAGAGCCAAGGTAATGACCATGACAAGCAAGAAAGGGCCTAACCCTCACAGTGGGAATAAGGACAAAGGGTGCGAAGCCTTATAGTGGAAGTAGGGGTGAAGGTGAGTGGCACAAAAGACAGGTGGGGGATATCAAAGGGACAAAAGGAGATGAAAATAATTAAATTTATGGAACGAAAAGATATTTATAAAATTTTAACAAATAGGGATACTATATTGAAAAAAATATATAAAAAATAAGCCCCTTATGGGAAAACACAAAAAAATGAGAAGCATTTTCAAAGAAAATCACCCATAAAATAATAATTAATAAGGTGACGGTAAAAAATAAAAATAGAATTGAGTACTTTTCACTCCCAAAATATCATGATAATGACTATTAATATTAACGAAAGGATATCAGTCATTGTTGGTGTGGTCATCTTCTTTCTAAGATAGCTTTTACAAGCACGGTCTTGGACCAGAACCTCATCTGTTCCATCTTGGATATTTAATGATCCGACTCAATAGAAATAGGAACCCTAAAAAGAGACCCAACACAATCATAAACATCGCCTTCGTTGGCAGGCTCGCCGCTAAATAACAGGCTTTCGATGCTTGAAACCCATGGAAGGTTTGTTGCACACAGACTCGAAGCGGAAGAATCACCAAGCTCGGGAGATCGCCACCTGCGAGACTCAAGGTTTCTTCGTGAATTCTCCTCTATTTCTTCCAATCTTTTCCCTTCCCCTTCGATTCCGATTTCGACAACGAACTGCGAATTCGTCCGGATTTACTTCTATAATGTCGTCCATAAAGTTTTCAAGGGCAACTCAAATCGCTTCAAGTGAGTTGGTCTGAAATCAACCATCTCTTTGGTCATTCATGGAAATGGTCTTGCTAGCCTCTCTAAATCGAGGGCTAGGGTTGGCTCTTGGGAACGCGGTGGAACCGATGTTAGGATCCTTTTATTTTTCTTTTATTTTCTGTGCTTTTCTTTTATTTTCTGCACATTTATTAAGTCTGTTTAGTTCAGTTAAAGTCGAAACTCTATAAATAGGGATGTAACTGCTTCTTTTCGGTTATCTATGAAAAATACTATTTAGTCTTTTGATAAACCCTAGGAGGCCGATCCCCTCGAAGTGATCAAGGAGGTCGATCCCCTTGAAGCAATCATCTCTTTCTCTTCATTCTTTTACGATAAGACTTTAGGGTATTTACGATCAGAAATTGGTTAAAACGATAACTTTTGGGTACATTTATTGAAGGTCTTATTCTAGAGATCTGGTGTGAGGTTAAGGCTCGTCAACCCCGCACTATGATGATTGCAATTTCATTTGCACGCTTGTATGAGGAAAAAATAAGTATGGAATATCGTCGAAACAGAGGTGCCAACAAACAAGTGATTAGCAGGCAACCTACCTCATCTACTCCTAGTCGAAATTATAACACTCGCAGACTAACCCGAGACGAACTCAAGAAAGGTCAGCAAAGAGTTTGTACCGGCATTGTGATGAAAAGTGGAATAAGAAGCACCGATGCAAATAAGAAAGACTTTTGATGATTGAATCGATCGAGGAGGAACAAAGCGTCAGATTTCGATCATGAAGATATGAAAACTGATGAAGATGTTGAAGCCATCACACATATAGTGCATGCTTGGCTAGCTACTCTAATCCACAAACTATAAAAATTGGGGCAACTCTGAAACACCAGCTTGTCACTATTTTGATTGATACAGGTAGAACTAATAATTTTATAGATAGGAAAGTTGCAGCTCGATCAGCTTATCACATCGAATGTTGTGAAAAATTTGAAGTCAAGTGCTCAAAGATAAAACCAACTTTGCAAGGCCAAGAATTACTTATAGATTTCTTTTTATTACCTTTGGAAGACTATGAAGTGGTGCTTGGAATGGAATGACTATCAAACCTAGATGATGTCTCCTGGAATTTTTCTAAACTAATTATGAAGTTCATTGTTAATGAAAAATAGGTGACTCTTAAAGGAAGATACAGAGGGTATAACTATCACTAGCCATCGGATGGAGTGGGTCCTCCAAAAGACACACATTGGATTCTTGGTGCAATTGCAGAACATTAAAAAGGAAACGATAGTGAGCATCCCAACTGGAAATAATAAATCATTACTAATAGAGTTTGCAGATATATTTGTAGAGCCACACGGACTTTCACCTCTCAGATGTCATGATCATCGGATCCCACTATTACCCGAGAAGGCACCAACCAACGTCCGGCCTTATAGATTCCCACATTTTCAAAAGGCAGAGATATAGAGGATTGTCACAAAGATGCTCAATACAGGAGTTATACGAGCTAGTGTTGTAATATCCCATTAGTCCCACATTAGAAGTGGGCAATGTGTATGATTAGCTTATATGAGCCTGATGAGTGTACTACATTAACTCCTGCTTAAGCATTTTGGTCCGCGGTTGAAGGACCAAAATGAAGTTATTGACCAGTTGGCTCATCAGACTCGGGTCATGACAAGTGTTAGCCCTTATATATTTTGGTCCGCCTTTTGAGTTAACCAATGCATCCTCTACCTTCAAGAGTTTAATGAATGATATATTTTAGGCTTATCTCCGTAAGTTTGTTCTGGTTTTCTTTGATGATATTTTAATATACAATCCTTCCCTAGAAAGCTATTTATTACATTTATGAATTGTCTTTAATATCCTTTGTGAGCATGGTCTTTTTGTCAAGAAATCCAAGTGCCGTTTTGGGCAACCTGAGGTTGAGTACCTCGGCCATATCATATCTCAAAAGAGTGTTACAATTGATCCTTCAAAAATCCAAGTGATGACAGACTAGTCAATTCCAAAGTTAATCAAAGCTTTAAGGGGGTTCTTGGGACTAACAGGCTATTATCAAAAGTTTATGAAGAATTATGATAAAATCAATGCCACCTTGACGTCACTTCTGAAGAAAGATGCATTCAGATAATCGGAAGAGGCAACTCAGGTATTTCATTTCTTGAAAATTATAATGACTACTACACCAGTGCTTGCTTTACCCGATTTTAATAAATTGTTTATGATTAAATCTGATGCTTTTGGACTTGGAATAGGGGCTATATTATGCAGGAAGGTCTGCTTATCGCTTACGCTAGTAAGGCTCTTTCCCCTTCCCATTTGACTTTATCCATTTATGATAAGGAGATGCTAGCCATAATACATGTAGTCACAAAATAGAGACCCTACCTAATCAGTCGGTGGTTTCAAATATGCACTTATCACAAAAGCCTCAAATATTTTCTAGAGCAAAAGATTTATTCTTTAGAGCAGCAGAAATGGGTCATAAAGCTATTGGGATTCGATTATGAGATCATTTATCAAAAGGGGAGCGAGAATTTAGTAGTAGATGCCCTCTCATGCCTTCTAGAACAAGCTAAACTAGTAGCTATTTCTATTCCTATTTACGAGACTTTGGAAGTTATCAGAAGGGAATGATCAGATAATCTTGAGATCCAAAATATCACTAAAAAATTAGAAGAAGCCCTAGGTTCTGTCCCAAATTATAGTTGGGATTCAGTGGACTTGCGCTATAAAGGTCGAATAGTAGTTACCCCACATTCTTTTTGCTAGATGATAATTCTTAAGGAGTTCCATTCATCACCAATTATTGGTCACTCAGGATTTCTCCACACTTATAAGTGAGTTCGACAACTTTTTTACTGAAAAGGTATGAAAAATTTCATTAAGAAATTTGTTGCAGAATGTGATGTTTGTCAGCATCACAAAAGTGAGACAATAGCTACCCCAGGCTTACTACAACCCCTCCCTATCCCTAATGCTACTTGGACTGATATATCTATGGATTTTATTGACGGACTCCCATCATCTCAAGGAAAAAGTACTATACTTGTAGTCATGGATAGGCTTACAAAGTATGCTCATTTCTATGCTTTAGAACATTCTTATATTGCTGCAAGTGTTGCTCATATTTTTGTGGAAAACATAGCTAAATTGCATGGGAGTCTCCGTTCCATTGTTAGTGATAGAGACAAGGTTTTTACTAGCTCCTTCTAGATAGAACTTTTTCGTTTACAGGGTACTCAGCTAAATATGAGCACTGCTTATCATCCACAAACAGATGGGCAAACTAAAGTGGTAAACAAGTGCCTAGAAAATTATCTCTGATGCTTTACTAGCGACAAGCCGAAGTAATGGATTAAATGACTTCACTGGGCGGAGTGGAGGTAGAATATCTCTTACTATTCTTTTATTAAAATGACTCTATTTGAAGCAGTTTATAGTCAATCCCCGCCTATAATTATAAAATATATACATGGTTCTTCTAAAGTTAATCAAGTGGACAAGGAATTGATGGATAGAAACAAGATTATTCAGCTTTTAAAGGATAACCTCATAGCCGCACAAGCAAGAATGAAACAATAAGCCGATAAATACCAAAGTGAATGAGAATTTACTATGGATGATTGGGTTTTCCTTCATCTTCAACTCTATAAGCAAACTTCCATAAAGGTCCGATCTTTCATTAAGTTGTCTCCTCGATTTTTTGGGTCTTATAAGGTATTAAAACGCATTGGACCAGTTGTCTACCACCTAGATTTGCCTGCTAGCTCTAAAATACATCCAGTCTTTCATGTTTCATGCCTTAAGAGGAAGTTGGGTGAAGATGTGATAATGTAGTGTCATTTGCCGGACACTTCTACTACTAGGGAAGTTCAAGCTTAACCACAAGTCATCAATGAGTTATAATGTACCGCAGACATCCTGTAACTAAAGTGCTGGTGCGATGGACCAACTTACCAAAGGAAGATGCCACTTGGGAGTCCTACAACACGTTTAAGGAGAAGTTTCCAAAATTTGACGCTGCTTAGCCTTGAGGATAAGGTTGAATTGAAGGAGGCAGAATTGTTAGGATCCTTTTATTTTTTATTTTTTTTTGATATTTTTTTATTTTTTACATATTTATTAAGTCTGTTTAGTTCAGTTAAAATTGGAACTCTATAAATAGTGATGTAACTGCTTCTTTACGGTTATCTATGAAAATTACTATTTAGTCTTCTGACAAATCCTAAGAGGTCGATCCAGTGATCAAGGAGACTGATCCTCTCGAAGCGATCATCCATTTCTTTTTTTTTTTTTACGATAAAACTTTAGGATCTGTGTTATCCCGTGTTCCCTGATTCTCGATTTATCGTTCATTTTATGCTTACAGCCGATTCCAAAGAGTTCCTCCACACTGCCAGGTCAATTTATCATCTTTGCAGTTGGCTGTCTTGTCGGATTTGCCTTTTGAGAGCAAGTGAATTCATGGTTGCCACTTTGTGAACCTCCTCCTACTTCATGTCCCCCTGCTGCCATGGTTCTTCAAGTTATTTTCATGGTCATCTTCTTTCATTTTAATAAATTCTAGTTCATGTCCGATGAATCTCCTCCTACTCCCATTTTCATGTTTCTCACATTGCCAATGAATCTCCTTCTACTTCCATCTCTTGACAAGATCTGAAATGTACCTTCATTTTCATGTTTCTCGCCTACATCTTTTTGGCTCCACCTGTTACCATCAACTTTGTCCATGGTTGATTCTCGATCGAACGGAACCTCCGCAGTTCCACTGTGTCCTTTCCACACAGCTGCATGCAAGGCAGTATATTGATCTGCATGATCTACGTTTGGATCGCGCAAATTAATTGGAGGCTCCATAGCCATGCCAGATTGCTTCTTTCTACTCGCATGGTAGGTCTCCTGCATCCACTTTCTCCGGTGTATTCGGGTTACTAACTTGATTATTATTATCTCCATCTTTTTAATGCTTCTCATTCCTGTAGATATTTCCTCTGTCTAGCCATTGTTGGATGAGCTCTGGTTCGCTTTGCCCGTATCCCATGGTATAATCTTTCGTTTTGCCTTGACTTGTGCAAGATGTAGAGAAACATGAGCTGCTACTTGTGCCGAAAGCGAGAAATCATTTTCATTTGGGTTGCTCCATTCTTTTACTTCACCTGAAAAAGATTACTCGTTTAGGGTGAAACGAACCATCACATCTAATGCTAAGATCAATCATATCTTTGATTCATAGGCCAAAGAATTTTCTTCGTGTCTATATTGGTTTGGAAAGAATTTTCTCATAAGTGAAGTGGTAGCAGCAACCTCACTCACATCACAAGGAGATCCAGAGGAACCAAAGTGAGTTCACGATAAGACTCCTCAAAACAAGGGTATTCTTCTCTTTGCTAAGGTGCTGCTGCCCCTCGAGCAATCAATCAATCATTTCCTAAGAAAGGTTTTAGCTTTAGAGGGAGCAACCACACCCCACATCACCTTCCACCTAGCCTACTCTACTCTTTCTCCTTGAGGAACCCTACCTACTTATGAATAAGCACTGCTAAAATATACACAAGTCTTTAGGAGTGGTTGTCTAAATCCAATAATCATCATCTGGGATCTTGGAAATCGATTCATGATTTTAAACTTTAGCAGAAATAATATCAGCCACAAAAGAAATAAATAATTCATCTCATATACATTCACAAAAGTAGGTCATTTATTCATAGGCAGACTGACTCTTTAACCAAGGTTTATCCCATAACTTAGTGCAGCAACTATTATCAATAAATGTATGAAATCTACCTTTAATATCACAAAGAAGCTTGAAATTGCTATAAGAAATGTTTCAAGGATTCATTTCTGACAGTAGTATATATAGCTCTGATGGGGCTTCATTCTGCAGACTCACATCTTAACTTTCATTTCTATCACCTTTTAGTTTGACAATGTTCTTATCATCATGCTCCCTCCTGTATTTGACCTGCCTAGGGTTGTACATAATCACTCAGATTTAGGCCTCACTAAATGCAAAAAAAGAAGACTTAAGGAGACCCCTTGGAAAAGGCATACTTTTTCTTTTGTTTTTTGTGCATCTAGACTTCAAATATATTGCATGCATGTCACAGATTTTTTTTTTAATCTCTTTTTTATTATTTCAATAGCTAGACATATTTAATTAAAAATATTTTAAATAATTTTAATAATTATATAATACAAATTAAATTATTAAGACTAATTTAACATATATACATAAGATAAAAAATGATAATATTAATGAAACTTATAAACATGCACATCCATGATAATCAATCCTAATTTGACATACATGCTTTTTTTTTAAAATAAATAATAACAAAATATTTAAGTTAAGGATATTTTACTAATTAATATTCTGTTATATTATAAAATTGGATCAGGTTTGTACAACCCAATCTGCTCGTGTGAGCTATCCAAACACCAACCAGGTGAATCAGTCCACTCAATTTTTAATCGTGTTAATAGTTCGTTTGATGATATCATTTTTATTATGTTTTGGGTCTTTTCAAACTTGTTCGATAGAGTTTTTCATTCTCAGAAATTAATCTTTTGGATAATGAGAATTAAGATTATTTTTTATTTATTTTTTAATATATATATTTTTTGTATAGGACAATACGTGCGTTAGTAAAATCGATAAATAAAATTAAATATTTTATATAAAAATATTAATATATATTTTAAATATAAAGATCGAAATAATTAAATACGAAGAATAAGCATGTGATTAGACCGGTCCTCAACCGTGCTCCCGAGGAAATGTCCACGGTTCCGATAACTATGCTTCTACGCGCAGATGTCCACGGCCATCTTTAACTTAACCTGTTCCGCGGGTTAACGCACACTCGACTGATCCATCCGCTTCGGTCGTCCCGTCTCCACTCGCCTCCTGATATATATAGAGGAGAGGAGAGTGAGTCGGGGGGTGGCTGTCCTTGTCTTCTTCTAGGTTTAGGGTTTCGGCGGCCATGGCGACGACGCAGCAGCGGCAACAGCAACAGGCAGCGGGAGGCTCGAAGAGGAAGCCGGTGTTCACGAAGGTGGATCAGCTGAAGCCCGGGACGACCGGGCACACCCTCACGGCGAAGGTGCTCACATCCAAGACCGTCCTCCACAAGGGCCGGGCCGGGGCTGCTGCCGCTGACCTTCGCCCCATCATGATTTCCGAGTGCCTCATCGGCGACGAGACCGGTGCCATCGTCTTCACCGCTCGCAACGAGCAGGGTTCGACGTCTTCCCTTCCCTCCTACCGAATCTTTGGTTTGATTCGTTGCCAAAATTGTCTAGTCTTCGTTCTCGCGCTTCCATCGTCTGCTTCACCATATGCCTCCAAGCGCCGTTAAACGATAGTGTCAAATCTTGGTGCATCTACCTTCTTTCTTGGTAGGAGTTGGACACGATGATTAGCTATTTGTTGAAATTAGTTGGAAAGCATCTACATGACCATATTGATTATTTCCTTTTCTGCACAATCGTTGCATTGATCTAGGAACTATCAAATTTTATTGTTGCTCAAGATTTTCATAGCTAGTGATCATGGGAGGACTTTTTTATCTGGTGAAGGGGAAGATTGTAGAAAACAATTTAGCTCAAAGCCTCAAACATCAAATGGATTGTTGTTTTTTTTTTTTTTGCTCATTAATTCATATATTTTCTTCTTTCCCACTTATGATGAGTCTTCCGAAAAGAAACACTAACAAGTGACACAACAAGGCATAAGTTTTGTGCATTTAGGTCGGCCACAAGAATCTTCTGGAAACAAAAAAGTGAATTTATGCCAGTTAGTGTTTGTGCTAGCAGTCTTCTATGAGGGCAGGTTTAGCTTTTTAGATATTCTATTAGTACTAAAAGTATTGATCCTTCATGGAACTTTTGAGATTTCTTGTTGTACCTTCTTTGGTCGACATATCTTAGAATGCCACCTTGGCCAAGATACACAAGTCACTTCCTTTTTTAATCAGATAACATTCATACTTAGATTTGTTCGTTAAGTTTGGTGTTTTCTTAGTGATACACAAGTGTTTGCTCCAAACCAAGTTTTACATTCATTATTTGGCATGTACGGCTTGACGAACGTTTACCAGTAAACTTTTTCTTTTTTATCATTTATTAATTATCTAAAGGGTGTTACAGTTATTTTTAGGGGGGATTAGTTTCGCTCTTACATGACTGTTTAGCTTTTTGGTGTCTCAACAATTGTTCCACTTCACAAGTTTATCGGTCCAAATTTTTGCTTGATCTTGTGTATGCAAGATAAGCTGTTTTTCCCAATCTATATATTTTTGGGATAGATAAGAATACCACTGTGCCAAGGAGAACATTATTCTGGAACATGGAATTCTTCATGTTGCTCAGTGGCATTGTTGGGTCTCTCCTATTTTATTGTTAAACTTAACATGTGAAATATTTGCTTGTGTTTTGATTCTTGAACTGAAGTGCATCTGGACGAGCCTCGCTATGTGCACAAGTTTGTGCTTGTATGCTGGCATGTGCCCATGCATGCACATGTTAACAAGTTTCCATCATAGACAATGGATTGCACAAAAACCACATTTTTTGTGTGTACACCATTGATGACACATGTGCTTTATTGTTTACCGCTTGTCTGTCACATAAAAGATATCAAGACAATCATTGTTAAAATTAGTATGTTGTCTTGGTACCTCGTGTATAAATATGGCATCTGGCAACAGCGATCCTTCAGAATCCAGAAATATCACTATAGTGATGATCAGCTAATGATGATTGAAATAAACAAAATATATGGATTAAATTCAAGAGTTTCAGACAGTAATATTCACACAGCTTTCATTTACCTTGATTTTTTTTTGTTCCAGGATACTTTTTGCTGCAAGACACACACAACATAAGTTAAAAAAAAAGGGGGCATACCCGGTGCTCCCGCCAATGTGGAGTGTGGGGAAGGTCAATGTACGACATAAGTTTAGCTTATCAAAATGTTTTTTAACATATGTAGCTTCGACACTAGTAAAGACTTGAAGGACTGCAAGCGGTATATGGTAATTGCAGGCAAACAGATTCCATGGTGAGATATCTTTTGCTTAGATACTGCCAAAAAAGAAAAATAAGTTGTAACATGAATGTCCAATTTCAGATATGCACGAGAAGGTTGTCCAATTTTTATGCTTAGGAAGTCCTTGATCTTTGCTTTTGCTCTTGTTCTGGACTAAATTAGTGTTATTAATCGCATTATGCTAGTTGTCCAACAGAACCTTTTCTTTTCGAGGAAGGTTGTTCCACAAAACTTGCTTGTAAGGTTTGTGAATGATTTTATTTTTGACAGTTGAGTTGATGAAACCGGGCACCACCGTAATACTCCGCAACTCAAAGATTGACATGTTCAAGGGTTCAATGAGACTGGCTGTTGACAAGTGGGGACGCGTTGAGGTCACCGAGCCCGCTAGCTTCACAGTGAAAGAGGACAACAATTTATCTATTGTCGAGTATGAGCTAGTGAATGTCGCGGAAGAGTGAAACTCTAAAACCTGCATCGAAGAATCATCAGTAACTTCTTACGCCTCTCCTGCTGATTGATTGGACTGTGCAGGGTGTCAAAGCAAGTGTTTCCAATTAGTTATGTTATTGCTGATGAAGCTAGTGATGGTTTCAACCTTGCAAGAGTCGAGGCCTGACTAAGGTTGTTGCTCCATCAGTCTGTTCAGTTGATTGACTTAAAGTAACTTAGCTGATATTACTATTGTCTGATGCATATATTAGAATTTAAACTCAGAACAAGATTTTTATTATTCTCTTTGTCTGCTATCCATCTGTTCTTTTAAATCCTTATGTTGCGGAGGCTTCTACACATCGTCTGCTCTCCATTGGTGTGTTGTCTTTGCTACAGTAGTTGGGTGTTTCATCTTGTAGGAGGATTATAGTGTAAATGGAGTTAGGAAACGAAGCATTTCCACTATGATTGAGCCTTTCCTTTCTCGTCCAATTTAATTTTATGGTCTATTAAACAGCTCATAAATCTAGTTTAAGCACATCAAGTTGAAATAGGTTATATTAATTTCATTTTAGTCAAATCCAATTTTAACCAATTAATAATACTCAAGCATATTTATTTTTATATTTGAATTTGTTTCCGATCTGATCAAAGAATATTAAAAATCATTTTCACTATTTACAATCCCATTTCCTCTTCTTTCTTTTTTTTTTTTTTTCTTTTCTCGGAGGACAGCGGCGTCAGCAGGAAGTGCGGATAAACAATCGACGGTCGACAAATAACTCGGGAGGAAAAAAATTAATATTAAAAATACTAAAATCGTAAATAGTATGATAATATTTTATATATTTTTTAAGAAACGGTGAATACTAAACTTCTAAAAGTTAGTATCATTCATTCTGTCAGTCTCTACATTCTACTAGAAGCTTCTTCTGTAACCTTCTGCAATCTTCGGTCCTTTTTCTCGCTTCCCGATGCTTCGACGACCTCCTATCATCTTCTTCTTCGTTCGGTTCTCTCTCACATATAAACCCATCGGCGCCGGAAAAGAACGTCTCAAAGGAAAGCTTCGGTAGCTGCAGCGAAGAACAAGAAGAGTGAGTGAGAGGAAAGAAGAGTGAGGTGAGAGGAGTGGGGAGAGGGGAGGGTAACGGAGATGGGAGCGGACTACTACAAGATCCTGGGGGTGGACAAGAGCGCCAAGGACGACGATCTCAAGAAGGCCTATCGAAAGCTGGCCATGAAGTGGCACCCGGACAAGAATCCCAACAACAAGAACGAAGCCGAGGCCAAGTTCAAGCAGATCTCCGAGGCCTACGAGGTATTCCTCTCTCCCTTTCCTTTTCTCCTCCCCCAATTCTTCTCGCATGCACTCGGAAACATCGATATCGATTCCCTTTCTAAATTGTAGGTTTTAATCGGTCCTCGTCGTTCATTCGATTGTTTGTAACCAAATCCATCATAAATCGTCATGGATTGTTTTTGATATATCTGTAGATTAATCGATTTGTCCGCTGAAGATGGTTCTTTAAGGAGTTCTCTCTTTTGTCCTTAACAGGTATTAAGCGATCCGCAGAAGCGCGCCATCTACGACCAGTACGGAGAGGAAGGGCTGAAGGGGCAAGTCCCACCTCCCGAGGCCAACGGGGGCGCCACCTTCTTCTCCGGCGGCGGCGACGGTCCCACGGTGTTCCGGTTCAATCCGCGGAATGCCGACGACATATTCGCGGAGTTCTTCGGCTTCTCGAGCCCGCTTGGGGACATGGGAGGCGCGAGAAGCAACGGCGGCGTGAGAGGAGGGACCCGGTTCTCTTCCGGGGTTTTTGGCGACGACTTGTTCGGGTCGGCCTTCGGCGGCGGTGTCGAGGGGCCGATGAACTCGCGCCGGCCGCAGAAGGCGGCGCCGATCGAGAACCTGCTGCCCTGCAGCCTGGAGGAGCTATACAAAGGCACCACCAAGAGGATGAAGATCTCCAGGGAAATCGCTGACATGAGCGGGTAAATCTCCTTTCCTTGCTTCTCATTGCAGAACTCCTCCTCGTCCGTCTTTCTCTTCTCTCGTAAACAATGAGATCACTGACTCGATCATCCGCGTTTCAGGAAAACGATGCCGGTGGAGGAGATCCTGACCATCGATATAAAGCCCGGTTGGAAGAAGGGCACCAAGATCACATTCGAGGAGAAGGGGAACGAACGGCCCAACGTCATCCCCGCCGACGTCGTCTTCATCATAGACGAGAAGCCGCATCCCGTGTTCACCAGGGAAGGCAACGACCTGGTCACCACGAAGAAGATATCCCTCGCCGAAGCCCTCACCGGCTACACCGCCCACCTGACAACGCTTGACGGCAGAAGCCTCATCGTGCCCGTCGACTCCGTGATCCGTCCCGGCTACGAGGAGGTTGTGCCCAAGGAGGGCATGCCGCTGCCGAAGGATCCATCAAGGAAGGGAAACCTGAGAATCAAGTTCGACATCAAGTTCCCGACGAGGCTCACCTCGGAGCAGAAGGCCGGTATCAAACGATTGCTGCCGTCACCGTGATCTCCTTGGCTTGCTTTGGTGTTGCGCCGCGTGTTTGCTGAGGTGATCTCCGCACGTATTGTATGATGAAAAGCCTCAAAAAGTATGTATTAAGGCAGTTTTCACAGCAGGCTTTTTTGTTTTTGGGGGGGGTAGAATTCTTTGATATTAATTAATAGATAATGAGATATATGACATTTCCATGTCAATTTGTTCGTTATGACGTTAATAGGTTAAATTGTATTGATAATCAGGTTGGGGTGATTATCAATAAATTTAGAATCAAAACCAACGATTCAAAACTTTTGAATGAAAAAAAAAATTAAATTACTTCTCAAAGATTCAAATCTACATAATCAAGTTTTGACTAATTAGCATA